>NC_042998.1:167525913-167550913 GCF_006345805.1 Octopus sinensis
ATAATATTCTCACTAAAAGGCAGTAGGGTAATAGAAGTGTTATAATACAATTCTAGATGCATAGCAGTAGATTGTTACTTCTTTTTTACTATCACTTCTGGTAACGGAAATTCTATCCACTTTAACATTCATATTATATATTTCTCAAACTTGTTTTAGTTTTACACTGCAGTCATATTTGTTTTCTGTCCCAATATCGAGGTAGTGTAATTGGCAGAAAAGGGTAGGTCGTCAGATAAAAATTATCTAACCGCTCTTAGTTACCTCACATTATGATCTGTGTTTTAAAATACAGCCAATGTTGATTTTGCTTTATTTTCTCGAAATCTTCAGAATAAATTTTAATCAAGAATTGAGCTTCATATAACTGACTATGTGTAGTCATCTGCCCGTTAGACATTAGTGTTAAGGATGTTGTTTAAAGCCGCTATGTTAAGGCATGTACTGTAGTCGTTTATGTAAGTCGTGATAACTTATATGTTTTCCTGACGTAAGTCTATAGTGTTTTATTTAAATTAAACGCTAATTATCTTGTGGAAGCAGAGGAGAGATAGTTAAATATCTCCAATTTCGAGAAAGACTATTTGTATTTATGAATTGGTATTTGTTTCCACCGTGGAGGTAGAAAGATTACTTTTAAAATGGTCGCACTCTTTTGTGACGAGAGATATAGTAATGGTGGTATCTACCTTCATACTTCAGAAGAAGAAGAGAAGGAGTTAGGTAAGTTTACACAATTAGAATTCAAAGAACTGACAGTTGAAATTCAAACAATGATACAATTAATGAGAAAATTATCAACACAGATAATGAGAAAATTAGAGACACTGATAATGAGAGAATTGGAGGCGCAAATAATGAGCAAATCAGCAGTAATTTCGGAAAATATATTAGATATATAATATACAAACTAACAAAAAAACTACTAGCAACAACAATGTCGGCAACAGTAACATAAACAAGATCAGTAACGTTAGAAGCGAAGTAGTCATCGGCGTCAAAACAATTCAAATTGAGGGGGAAAATGTCGAAAATGGAAATATTAAATGGACGAAATTACATCGTTGCCCCTCACAGACAAGTGAGTCGAGATCAATGATTCTCAGCCATGTTACTCTACTGAACCTCCATAGGTATTTGGTGAGTATAAAAAAAACATCCTACTGCATTTTTATATAAGAAATTTTGTTAAAAAATTGAAATATTTTGTGTATTGTAGAAGTATAATTTATTGCACATAAACTTTAACCAAAATCTTATATGGAACCCAAGGGCCATGTGGATCCCCGTTGAGAATCACTGGTTTGAAGGAGGCAAACATAAAATACGTGAGGAAAAGTTTCATTTTTATTTATTCATTTATTTATTTGACGCCGTTTGTTTTGTTTTCATGTTATTATACAAAAAAGGCTGCAAACTGGCAGAATCGTTAGCACGCTGGGCAAACTGCTTAGCGACATTTCGTTCGTTTTTACGTCCTGAGTTCAAATTCCACCGAAGTCGACTTTACCTTTCATCCTTCCAGGGTCGATGAAATAAGTACCAGTGGAGCACTGGGGTCGAAGTAATTGACTTATCTCCTCCCCTCAAATTTAAAAGCCCTGCGCATATAGTAAAAAGGTTATAAATTACAATAAGGCGGCGATCTGGCAGAATCGTTAGCACGCCGGGCAAAATGCTTAGCGGGATTTCGTCCGTGTTTACGTTCTGAGTTCAAACTTCCGCAGAGGGCGACTTTACTTTTATCCTTACACAGTGGAGTCGATGTAAACGACTAGCACCCCCGACCCCAAATTTCAGGTCTTGTGCCTATAGTAGAGAGGATTATTATAAAATACAAATGACAAACCACAGAAAAATTGAATTGAAATCTGAGTCGACAAACATTTGCGAGAGCTACATTACAAGATATACTAATGGTGATATAAGGCTTGTATGTCAAAAATAGAGAATGCATACCACAGCTTGGTTCTTTCACTGAGCTTCGATCCTACCTCAAACGAAACCCAAGTTAAGCGCCTGGAATTCGATATGGTACCAAATGCTCACAACTCTCTACGTATTGGGCAATGCAGTCGATTGACCATCTACCTGTGTATGTATGTGAGGATATAACAAGAGCATGAGTGACAACATTCTGGGGCACACTTAAACGTTGATAAGTTTGCATTGAATAGCTTTTTTTCCGTGGACATTTCTTTTCAGAGTTCAAAAATCCTTCGCTTGATACTGCTAAATAGGTGTTGTCAGTTCAGGATAAGCATTAATGTCATCACCAGTAGAGATATTTTCCTCTCAACGTCTTTTAGTGTCTGCAAAAGGATGGAATTATAACGCAGATAACAGACATATCCATTTGTCCATTGAGTCCATTATACAGTTCGCACTCTTTTGCTCTTCGACAAGGAGTTACTGGCAATTTTCCTCTATATTGTAGCTGTGATGGTAAAGGTAGTATTTAGAACGAAGCTGAAATGGCTAATAACCAGGTTATTTTTCTCCGACGGAACTATTAACTTTTTTTAATGACCACTTGACGCGGAAGGTGAAGGTGGAGAGACAAGTACTAACTTCCAGTAAGTTTCATAATAAAATGTTGTCCTTTAGCCCTAGGTCAGGCCCGATCAAGCAAACTTACTATGGAAGGTATTCAACCTTGACAATCTTGTGTTCCTGCGTATTTAGGAGTACATTGTAGAATACAAACCCTTCCTTTTTTTATTTTTAGGTAGGATATGAATAAAATAAATTCGGTTACTATTTCTAGCAAGTCAAGCGACTGTTAGAGACTCCCTTAGTCTAGCCTAGATGAGTAAGACTGGTAGATGAAACCACCAACCCTTTAGTTTCATCAGGAATTTGCATTTGGGAGAAAGCACAATTTCGAAGCAGAGAGTGGCTGGCATTTTAAAATACGCTGAAACTCGATAAGTTTGTTAGCAGAATCGGTAGAGCGCAGAACAAAATGGCAGTAGATTGCGTTCGAATCATGCTAATGTTGATTCTGCCTTTCATCTCTATGAGAACGATAAAATAATTACCAGTTATGCACTTGGGCTGGAGCCAAGTACTGCATGTAACTGTGTTTAACTCTGAATTAAAATCGACCACATTATAACCACATCCAATGCCGTCTTAAACGTGGACAAACGTGGTAGTTTCCCGGGGGCCCTACGGGTCTAGAGGACCACTTCTAATTCAGGTATGCTGTGGCTTACTATCAAGGAGGCATTTTGACAAATTCTCGTTTATTAGAAAGCAAGAGGACCTACGACAAAGGCAGTGAAGTTTGGAGGTTAGAGTCTGATGCTTTGGAGATACATAAAAAGTGATGGTTCAAAAAAGTTGGTTAAAATTGACGGTACTTGAATAGTGCCAAATACATTCAGTTGCTGAAAGACAATTTGATACCAAACTTGGATGAAGGTGAGATCTTTCAGCATGACGGAGCTCCATTTCACAGATCGCGTACTACACAAACAAGTCTGGCTGATGAAGGTGTTACCGTATTGAAAGATTGGCCAGCTCAGAGCCCTGACTTAAATATCATCGAACAAATGTGGACAGAACTAAAGAGAAGAGTTCATCAGAAGAATCCACGCAATCTTGCAGTGTTGTAGGAGCTCCGCCACAGATAATGGCATCTCATACCTGTGAAGATGGTGAAGGATTTGTACGCATCTCTTCCAAGGCACTTTGAAGCAATTATTCAAGCTAAGGGAAGCCACATGAAATATTAGTAATGTACAGTAACTTCTTAAAATGAAGAAAAGAACAACATGGAATGATAAGACAAACTGGGTATACGAAGAACGAGAGAAACATTCACGTTGTTTTCGTATTTCGTATTTCATGCTGTTTACGTTTTTGTGACGTCCTGTACCTTTACTCTCTCTCTCTCTCTCTCGTTGCTCACGCGTGACCATCGTCCATGTTTCTTTTCCTCACGCGATCATCTTTCTTTTCTTTCAGTTTGTATATATATATATATATATATATATATATATATACAAACTGAAAGAAAAGAAAGATGATCGCGTGAGGAAAAGAAAGATGGACGATGGTCACGCGTGAGCAACGAGAGAGAGAGAGTAAAGGAAAAAGAAGGGGAGAGAGAGAGGCGGATACAAAACGGGGAAGAGGAGAAAAAGAATTAGAGAAAGGATGAGAGAGAAAACGAAAGAGGGAGAGAGAGAATAGTACAGGGTAGAGTCGCATCAAAATTATTAAGATAAACTTATTTCGATGCGACTCTACCCTGTACTATTCTCTCTCTCCCTCTTTCGTTTTCTCTCTCATCCTTTCTCTAATTCTTTTTCTCCCCTTCCCCGTTTTGTATCCGCCTCTCTCTCTCCTTCTTTTTCCTTTACTCTCTCTCTCTCTCTCTCTCTCTCTCTCGTTGCTCACGCGTGACCATCGTCCATCTTTCTTTTCCTCGCGCGATCATCTTTCTTTTCTTTCAGTTTGTCTTACAGACCAGTGGCATATTCTTATCTGTCTCTTCTATCTTTTCTCTTATCAAAGACAATATTCCCACAGCGTTTGCTAACTTACCTCGCCTGGCATAACGGCACTCCATGTTTGTTTTCGTTTGGTTTGTTGTATGTCTCTACTGTCCTGTTTTGTTACCAACTTTGACTCTCCGCAAATCTCAAGTTTTATTTTGGTTCGCATGAACAACTCCCTTTCGAAAACTCATATTGTCGTTAATTGCTCGAAATGAGGCGTAGTTAGACAGCCGACAACTAATGAAGGGTCGTTCTTTATGTTACTTGTCTTGTTTTCCATTTATTTCTCTCGTTGTTCGCATACCCAGCTGGGGGTTAGGGTAAGGGGATTGTGGGGAGAATGAGAGGAGAAGAGAAGAGAAGGAGGGCGGATTGGGAGGGGGAGGGGTGATGAGATGATGGGAGGGAGAAGGAGGGAGAGGAGAAGGAGGGAGAGGAGGAGAAGGAGGGGGGGGGAGGGAAGGGGGAGGGGAGGGAGAGGAGGAGAGGGAGGGGAGAGGAGGAGAGGGAGAGAAGGGGAGTGAGGGAGCAGAGAGAAAGAGAGAGCAGGGGAAGAGGGGAAGAAAGAAAGAAGAAGGGAAAAATTGAGGGAGAGGAAGGAAAGAGAGTAGGAGTGAAAAGATAAAGGACTGAAGAGAAGTAGGAGTCGGAGGGGGGAGATTAGATGAAAAGGGGGGTGAGTTGAGTTGAGCCCAAATGGCGTAAAAGAGCGAAGAGAGAAGATTAATCCCTGTTCACACCGCGAATCACGGCGCAAGCGGGAATCGGATGGCCTCTGTGCAAAGACAATCCGAACACAGACAGGTGTTGCAAGGAGTTACCGGTGGGAGCGGAAATGGCGTGAGACCGGTGTGTCATTGGCGAGGCGGATGTCTCGGAGGTGTTTCCGCGAACCGATATATATATATATATATATATATATATTATATATATATATATATATAATATAATCTATATATATATATATATATATATATATATTATATATGTATGTATGTGGTGTGTGTGTGTGGTGTGTGTGTGTGTGTGTTTGGAGGCGCATGGCCCAGTGGTTAGGGCAGCGGGACTCGCGGTCGTAGGATCGCAGTTTCCGATTCCCAGACCGGGTGTTGTGAGTGTTTATTGAGCGAAAACACCTAAAGCTCCACGATCTCCGACAGGGGATGGTGGTGATCCCTGCTGTACCTTTTCGCCGCAACTTTCTCTCACTCTTTCTTCTGTTCGCCTGTACGCTTACCAAGTGGGGTGGCGTCATTTGAAGGTTAAAACAATGCGATGTGTTAGCAACATCTGATAGCCTGTCGGTCACGTGATCACGTGATATATTTATATATATATATATATAATATATATATATATATAATATTATATATATATATATATATATATATATATTATATATATATATTATATTATATATATGTATGTATGTATGCATGTATATATATATATGTAGGTATGCTTGTATATATAATATATATGTTGTGTGTGTGTGTTTTTGTGATTGTTCCCCACCACCGTCTAACAACAGGCAATGATTTGTTAACGTTCTCGTAATTTAGCGGTTCGATATAAACGCCCAATAAAATAAGTACCAGACTTTAGTAAATAAGTACTGTGGTTGAGTTCTTCGACTTAAAATCTTCAAGGCGGTGCAACAACAGTATGGTCATAGTCCAGTGACTGAAACTAGATAAAAACTGTAAGTTAAAACAGATCCTATAGTCACCAGTAGTATCGGAATTCTCTGCATTTTCAACCACCGTATTAATATCACGGCAGCAAAACCCCTTCTACCATCGCCAACATCACCAACACCAACACCACCTCTACCACTACCACCAGCTTCATCACAGCCTGCACCACCATCACCCACCATCATCACTACTACTCTAAATACTTCACTCACTAACAGTTATACAAATGTTACCATACATTCCACCTTCCCCTTTCTCCCTATTGCTTCCATATTGTATAGCTGCCCCCTCACCCCATAATGATCATCACTATAATTATTATCATAATAACTGCTATTATTTCAACAGGTTTATCCCCGTCCTCATCACAGTTATTTCTAACACTGCCATCCTTACTTCAACTCCCTTCTTTTACCATATATGCGCCGTCTGCATTTAAACTAACGTTCAACGAAAAGACCTCTAAGCTGTCGCCCTATCTGTTAAAAATAGCAACTAAATTTGCCTCAGTTACAAACCACTGTCTTTAAACAAAAAGCGAAATACATTCGTAGTGTTAGATGTACAATGTAGTCCTGGGCGTGCTGTATAGACTAAATTATATTTTGTAGTCTTAGATATGCTTGTTAGTGTTAGAGAAATATGTGTTATGTATCTTAGGGTAAGGATAAAAGTCCTTCCCCACTCGTATAGACTCGTTGGGATTGTTCCCCGGTTACTGTGACGCATATATTCTCCTGCGACAGGTGCCGTCGTTTCGTCGTAGGAATACTCATTTTTCCAACTGAGTATTTTGTCCGATGCGTTAATGATTTTGACTGGTTGCCACCTTATAATTTAACTCAGGCCAACGTCATAGGCGTCGACCTGTGATAAGAAGTGATCTAGTCGGTTTGGCTGCCAGCATCAGTTCTGTTCGAATTGATTTCATATTCAGTGTAATGATACACTTTTATTGGCTAATGAAAGACGTGAAAATCATTTTCGCTATAAATCAATAAATAGTTATTAGCAATTTAAGTTTGAACATTTTGGTAATTTTAGCCAATTGTAAGCCACAGACATATTCATGCCTGTTTCCATAGTAACAAGCGAACAAGAGAACCCTTTTGTCTGAGAGAAATACATTGAAACCACTTGTTTTACGTTTCTGTTGACGATTGAACATGTCAATTTATGAACTGGTCAACAAAATGTTTGTTTTTTAAGAATATTTAATTTGTAACGCGTTGTTCATCACATTTGCATAAAATCCATATTGAATACTTAAAACTACTTGTTTACACGTTTCTTTTTGTAATTGAGATGGTTGTGTGAGGTGTGCTAAAAATAACAGCTAAATAACGTTTTTTGGATAAATCTTTTGAATTAAAATAAACATTTATTTACATGAAAGGAAATTACTGGAGAACTTTCGTCTAATTCTTCCAAATCGTTCTGTTAAAACTTATTGAAACCATTTGTGGAGAAAAATTGTAATGATGTGTTTATCGCATGTAACGCGTTCTTCATCGCTTTTGCGTTAAATATGCATATTAAATGCTTAAAACTATTTGTTTACTCGTTTCTTTTTGGCATTGAGGTGAGTTATGAAGCGTGCTAAATGTAACAGCTAAATAATGTTTTTTTTTTTGATAAATCTTTTAAGTTCGTGCTATCGCATTAAATGCATATTGAATGCTTCAAACAATTTTCTGGATGTTGACGACAAAATGTGCAGTCCCGCACAAAATAACAGCTTCCAAATCCTGTTTGTTGACTGGGTTAAAATGCTCAACTTTAAACCTGTATAACTTTTTAAAATCATTTTTCTGGGAAAAGTGAAATAGTTCCAGCAGTTCAGCTTGGAAAAGTAGATTATTGTGCCAAATTTTAAAATAATCGACAAACTTTGATTTTTGAAATGCTGGCAGTCAAACCCATGGTTCCGAGTTCAGTCCCACGGTGTGACACTATGGACGAAAATCGTCTTCTATAGCTCCGAGATGGTCAAAGCCTTCTGAGTGAATTTGGTAAACATAAACTGAAAGACATCCGGGGAACAACGTGAAATGAAGTGCATTGCTTAAGAACACAAAGCATCAACCCGGTCCAGGAATCGAAACCACAATCTTACGATCACGAGTCCAACGCCCTAACCACCAAGCCACGCGCCTCCACCTATGTATTTTAGATATGATATAAAGGGAAAAAAGATAGGGCATCGTTACGGTTTGAACGCCGCAATACCAGATTGGGAGTAACCTACAACAACACTACTACCAACCACCACAACTACCACTAACAACAACCAGCCTCTGCCTTTTCCCTGCATACATAATCCACATTAAAACCTCACTTATACATTCTACCCACTATCATCACCGCCTTTACCTCCACAAACTCTAGCACGGATATTAGTACACGTAACCCAGCTACTGAAGCGTATATAGCATGTGTATGTGCTTTGTACGTGCTTGCGTGTGTGCCTGCGTGCGTGCATGTGTGTGTGTTTTGTGTATGCGTGTGTGTGTATGCGTGTGTGTATGCGTGTGTGTATGCGTGTTTAACCATTTATGAATTTTACTCATCTATGATTGTATATATGGTCTTACACACTCATTTATATGCATATTCATGCATACATATATATATACACATATTCATAGACACATATGCACACACAAACATGCACACACACACACACACACACACACACACATATATATATATATATACATATACATGGCTGTATATGTGCATGTACATACACACATACATTTGTATATATATGCAAGTATATTTGTGTATGTGTGTTATCTACGTATAAGAAAACACAAACATATATGTGTGTATGTGTGCATGTATGTATGTATGCAAGTATGCACGTACGTACGTACGTATGTATATATGCATGCATGCACGTATTTATTTATATATGTTATATATGTATGTATGCGTGTAAATATATATATATATATATATAATATATATATATATATATATATATATATATATATATATACGCACTCTCAGACACATATATCAAGGCTGTTATTAGCGGTATTAATCCAGGAGGAAAAATTCAGAGTAACAGTCCCCTACCCACTACTTGTTTGCAAGTTTTTTATTTTTTTCCCTTGATTTGTGAAAGTCTACAAATAAATAAAAATGAGAAGAAACAGACAAAATTCCATTCTGAATAACGAACTAATTCAGCTAGTCCCATTAGTATCCGGGTTCTGCAGCTGCAATACAATGGGACATATATATTTCCATAGCAAACAATTACTGTCTGAAATTATCTTCGTCTGTAATCTATAATTTTTATATAAAACGTCTTTTTTTTTTACACAGAAGAGATCTGAAGGGACAAACACACACACACACCACACACACACACACACATATACACACACACACACACATACACACACACGCAAATACACATAAGCAAAATAGCTTGTTAGAAAATCTCAATAGGAGATGAAAGTAGTAACTCTAATGACAAGTAATGTTAATCGCCACATCAGTATGGCTATTCGATGTTACTACTGTTTTAACTCCAGGCAGACCTTCTGCCAGCTGGTTATAGGTGCAGCCTGTACACTGCATATATTGCAAGCAGGGGAGCGAACCCCTACCATCCTTCAGCTGACGACGGGATCACGAGACCGAATCGGTTTCGGGTTATTTGTACCCGTCTGCAGTCGTGAACACCCAGCTGCTACATACGTACATACTTACATGCATGCATACATACATACAAACATGCATACATACATGTACGCATACATACATACATACATACATACATACATACATACATACATACATACATACATACATACATACATGCGTGCATACTTACATACAAACATACATACATACCTATTGGGATGATCAAAGAGTTTGTTCGGTCTTCTTCGATATTAGACTCTGATAAATAGCTATCTTTAGTCTGTCCCTTGCGGAAGTGCACTCGTTAGACTCTTGGCATTTCAACGTATTTTGGCGCGAACTTCCGATGAGACAAGTTGTATGTTGTGTGCTTGGAGTCATTCCGAAAATGGAGATTCAAAATGAATATTAGCCACACCTCATGCAATATAAAAAAGACAAGAAAGCGACGGAAATCTGCAGGAAGGTATGCGCTGTATACGAAGAATATGCTGATACGGAATGTGTGTCAGAAGTGGTTTCCAAGGTTTCGACAAGGAAAATATTTTGGTTCAAGATCCACCTTGATATGGCCAAGCAACTTAGATTAACTGTGATAAAAGTGAACGAGTTAGTCGTGACTAACACCCGTTATATGACCTGGATAATCGCAGATATTCTCAAAATATCCGATAGAGTGTTGAAAACTATCTGCATTAACTTGGCTACATTTGTAGCACCGATGTTTGGGTCCCACATCAAGTGAACGAGGCTAACCTCATATAACGGATTTCCATCTGCAATTCCTTGCAGAAACTTGAAGAAAATTACCCCTTTTCGAAAATAATTGTGAGAGGAGATAAAAATGGATTGTCTATAATAATATGAAGTGCAAACGCTAATGGGAGAAGTGTGTCTTTGTGTCTGTGTTTGTCCACCACACCGTTTGAAAACCCGCGTTGTTTGTTTACATCTCCGTAACTTAGTGGTTCGGTAAAAGAGAACGATAGAATAAGTACAAGGCTTTTAAAGAATAAATACTTGGGTCGATTCGTTTGACTAAAAACTCTTCTGACACAAGTAAAAGATAAAACGTATAAATCCAGAAACGTGCATATTTAAGAATAATATATAATAGCAGCACGGAGAAAAGAAAAGGAAAAGAAGTGAAATTAACAACAACAACAACAAGAACGACAACAATAATTAAGGGGATACTTAAATGAATAGTGAAGTAGATGAAAGAAAAAAGAAGGCTGAAGGAAACTGCTGCCTACTGCTGCTGCTGTTGTTGTTAAGCAACAAGACGGGTAAGGGTGATTAGATGATGGTCTAAGGCTTAGGGGCGGGAGACCCCAGATCTTGGAAAAAAAACCCAAATTTGGTCGTCTTGTTGTAGTCGAGGGCTCTTCGTTTACGACCGACACCACTGGGAGGTAGCCCTCGAAGTTGCTGGAAATGGAGATCTCCAGGTCCAAATTCTTGGACGGTTGCTACTGCTATTGCTGTTGCTGCTGCTGCTGCTGCTGCTGCTGCTGCTGCTGCGAATGATGCTGATGCTGATGCTGATGATGATGATGATGAGGAGGATGATGAGGAGGAGGAGGAAGCTTTTATGAACGAGGATACAGAATGACAAATAATAGCACTATATAAATAGTAAAACTTTTTCAGAACAGTGTATGTTGAAGCAAGTCAAGCTATAGATCAGTGGTTCCCAACCTGTGGTCTGCAAAGGTAGAACTGGGGTTTCGAGAACATGTTAAGATGACAGACTTTTCAATATCCTGGGGTCCGTGGGAAAACTCATTTAAATAAAAGGTATCTTTGGTAGTGAAAAGTATGGGAACCACTGCTATAGGTAATAGCGTGTAAATATTCTTTTCTATTCTAGGCACAAGGCCCGAAATTTTGGGGGAAGGGGCCAGTCGATTAGATTGACCCCAGTACGCAACTGGTACTTAATTCATCGACGCAGAAAGGATGAAAGGTAAAGTCAACCGTAGCAAAATTTGAACTCAAAACGTAAAGACCGACGAAGTACCGCTAAGCATTTCGTATGGTGTGCTAACGTTTCTGCCAGCTTGGATATAAAAAGCCAAACGAAGACTGACTGTGATACTCAAGCTACACTGTTCCAAGAAAGAATTAGTTTCTTTGTTGGGAATCACTCTCCTTACAAGATTAAATCCATTCTAATAATACTTACACGCGCGTGCGCATGTACGCATACATATACATGTTTTGGCTTCCAGACAAGTTGAGACAAGGAAGTAGCGTTTTCTACGTCCTTCAACATGAATTAATGTCAATGGAGGTAATACTGGTTTTTAACGTATCCACAGTAATTCTCATGTAATTCCTTTCCATACTACTGGGGAATGTTACAGGTACTATAATTTTCTATTATCTGCTCCCCGCCAAAAAAATATATCTCGCCGGTACACGTACAACAATTTCTCCAATGTGAGGTTATGTATTTCTCCCTGAATGACACTGCTTCTGAAATCACATGCTACAACCGAAATCATATAACTAACACCCGCAAACACAATACCCCACTGTAACTGTAGAATGTCCCTCAACCTGACGGCTTATAGAGTTTTTCCTCTCCAAAAGGGTTATTATATACAGCGTAATTATAATACTATCGGGTGGCGTTAAACGGAATTATACAGAAATCACTAATGATATTTTGAAAAGATGCATTTATTAACATTTACAATAATTCGCTTAAAAGAATACTGAAAATACACATCTTGCTAGTTTCATTTCCACTCAAATAGTCTCACCGTGAAAGAGAACATATCACAATAGCTAGGAACATCAACAAGAGAACTCTCTAATTCAACGGAGTCCACCTGCTGAGTAAGCCTGAGTATAATATAGATATTAAAATCGCCAGGGATATACCTTAATCAGAGATCAGTGATACTAACTAACTCTGGTCAAAAGGAAGCTTATCGGATCAGTTGGTCATGGAGTTGGAAATCCACAGATCTATGGATTTCCAACTCCATGACCAACTGATCCAATAAGCTCCCTTGACGACTGCAAGTCTGGATCGAGCGCTTTCCCTTGTACTATAGTAGTCTATCTTGTCATCAATATTTTTAGTCTACTACAAATTAGACACGCTGATTAACAATTAATGAATAAATACCAACCAAACCGGTGCTCGTCCAAACTCCTGTAGAAATGTTTCGATTTTTTCCCCCTCCTCAGTGAAAGATAGACACAGGTAGCATTAATTATTTGATGTGTGAAGTCTAATGTTTCGGGTTGGTGGTGTTTAATAAATGAGTCATTAAAAAAAAAACAACGAGGAAGTGATTGGAGTGAATGAGAGAGAAAGGAAGTGAAGTGGGACTGGAAAGATCATGCCCGAGTGATAGACGGTTGATATGTGAAGTGGAGTATTTTACGAATAGTTGAGGGAGAGGTGGGAGAAACTGCTAAAGTCCGATTATAGCCGCACTCTTTATTGAACTTGAGTAGCATGGTTTTGAAAGTAAGTATCTTGCTTTAACCGTCATCTTTTAAATCTTAGGAAGATCTTGCAGATTTTTATAGTCCCAGACATCGTGATCATGTATATAAGTATGCTTTCCTTCGAGATTTACTTAAGTTCTTAACGGATTTCAAACCGGTTGTTAACAAAGCGACAAGCCATTTCGAGTGAAGTGTTCTCGGGGTTCGTAGATATGTGGTTGAATTGGGATGTACATACATGTAGGTGTTTGTACATGTACTTGCACTTACGCTCTCTGTTAACATGTCTTGTCAGTGTTTATGTATTTCAGCGTGTATGTGTGCGTGTTTCATTACTTTTTACACGTGTATCCTTGTTGATGCACAGAACCAAATATGTTCATATAAAAGAAAAAAAGAAAATCTCAGAAGAAGCCTCTTTGCAACGTCTAACAAATTTTCACTGCGCTGGTAGTAGACTGGATTTTGGAGGATGCGCATTTGTTTCCTTTGCTTTTTCTTAGAAAAACCTAGTATTTCTAGTATTCTTTTCTTATGTAAATCTGTATGTATTCATACATACATATCTACATATTTAAAAACAGTGAGGGTGGGTGTAATCAGCACGCTTATCGTGAAAATAAGAGGTGCGGGTTCGATTTCCACGCGTACTAATGCCCATTTTTTCCCGTTACGCGGGTTTATATTCCCTAATATTAGACTTTCTCTGTAGTGAAGATTTATAAGATTTAGTGAATATTTATAAGATTTATAAGGTGAAGATTTATAATTTTATTTACAAAATTTCGCTCTCGACTGGTCCCTAATTCACACAGAATTCGTACATGCCTACATATTTACCGCTATACAAATTTATGTATGGGTGTATGTATGCGCGTATGTATGTATGTATGCGCGTATATATGTGTGTATGTATGTATGTCCCTTCTCGAGCCACGCCTGGCTCATAAGGGTCGGTTTCCCAGTTACCTTGGCGTATAGGTTCCCCACCTGGACGGGACGCCGGTCCGTCGCAGGTGAGCTGCAAGATGCAGAAGGAAAGAGTGAGAGAAAGTTGTGGCGAAAGAGTCAGCAGAAGTTCGCCATTACCTTCTGCCGGAGCCACGTGGAGCTTAGGTGTTTTGCTCTTAAACGCACACATCGCCTGGTCTGAGATTCGAACCCGCGATCTCTCGACCGCGAGTCCGCTGCTCTAACCACTAGACCATGTGCCTCCACATATATGTATGTATGTATGTATGTATGTATGTATGTATGTATGTATGTATGTATGTATGTGAGGTCACTATTACTGCTTCTAACAAGTAAACCAGTACAACCTATCGCATGATCGAACCATCGGCAACTCAGTAAGGCCGGTGAACGAAATACACACACACACACACACACATTATATTTGTGTGCATGCGTGCGAGCGTACGTGTGTGTAAGACTATATTGTCCAGTACATCTTTTATTTAAACGATGGGTTAAGATTTCAGGAAAATTTGGCTGGTATTTCCAGGTTGTGCAATCATTTAGAAGACGTCTTTTAGAACACCAAGAACAATCGACATACGTTGACGTCACCTTACGTGTAAGCATAAAACAGCACATTTCCTTTCCCTTCTTCTTCTTCTTCTTCTTCTTCTTCTTCTTCTTCTTCTTCTTCTTCTTCTTCTTCTTCTTCTTCTTCTTCTTCTTCTTCTTCTTCTTTATGCGTGTATGTATGTATGTGTGTATATGTGTGCATGTTAGTTTTTATATTTGGTTGGTTAGAATAAACAGTGATGTAAGGTGTGATAGAGGGTGAAAAACTGGCTAGCAATGATCCAGTCACACGCGCGTGAGCGCACGTACACACACACACACATGCACAAACATTCACACGCACAATTACTCTACATGTATGCGTGAATGTGTGTGATTTCGAACTCGCGCATTTGCCTAGACTTAACGAGGGAGAAATCCCTACCATTTCATCTATAAAAATAATCATTTGAGGTCAGCTCAAAACCTTGGCCAAGAGATTAAAATTCTGAGTCATCGACTGGGTATGAACAAGTTCTTTCCGTTTTACTTTTTTTTCATTTTCTCCAGACTTACCTCAATACCTCCCTGCTTCCACACATAGACGTTCAGAACAGAATACCTGATCAAATAACACGAAAGTTCATGTCAGTTCCCTGATGGATTTCAAAATTGACGTCATCAATTCAAAATTCAATCCATATCATGTGTAGCGTTTTAGTTATCTATATAACAAATCTTGAATTTAACTGTTTGAAAGTTCCTTAAGTGTGAAGTCGTGTAAAATATATGAATAGATGAACAAACAAATAAATACATAAACAATAAACTAAAAAAGATATCACAATCACGCCATTTGAAGTCAATGACTCACACTTGAAGCGTCTCACAAAAGGTTTAGAGTTGACCATGAAAGGTGTTTAAGCGGAGATTATATGAAATTCGTTGCTTCGTTTACTTTCGTAAAAGGAATTCATAAAGCCTGCAACAACGACAAAAGTAAGAATGCTTTTAAAAGATAGTAAGTCACTAGAAAAAGAGAAGAAAATGTTGACATAGTTTGTTATGAGAACAAACTGTGTATGCAAATAAAACAACTCTTAGCTCATAGGCAAGCACTCTCGGGTTGGTATGCAATAATTTTCTTTTATTTTTCAACTTGAAATTTACTCCCATTTCTAATCTTTTATTTTCTATCCTTTTCTCTTCAACTCTCGCATATAATTCGTCTCTGAAAATTTTGTTATATTTCCTATTTACATCACATTTTTTCTCGTATTTGCGTTATTCTTTCCGTTACATGTTAGCTAACAATGGTTTGTTTTAACACAGCAATGGAAAATGATAATGGTTTCCAAACTCTGTACAAAATGGAACGTTGATGCACCCCCACTACTTCTGCTCGTGATCAGAGATGCACATATCGTCAGCCACTAAGGAACATGCTCAACTGGTGAACGTCAAACAACTGACAAGCAAATCTGTGGTATTGAACAGAATATTTGCTGTAGCCCATCTTTTATACCAAGACAAAACATTGTACATGATAACACTTCCAATCAGTTAAGATCAGAAGCCATGAGAGCCACTGCCTGGTACTGCAACACATGGTTAGGTATAAGGATAAGCTGTGACGATCACGAAAATCTCTACAGCTTAACCTGACGTCTTGGGAAAGTCATTGCCTAGATTGATCTGCAAGGCGTAAAATGTGTCGTAACGCATCAAAACAACTTGAGTTGAAGAAGAAGAACAACGAATTATCCTGCAATCAACATACACATTTGCCTAATCCCTGGCAAAATCAAAATAATCAGTGACCCCATTCTGACTTCAAAGCAGAATCCATCCCTGGACTCAAATTACATTCACGCATCTATCGTAAATAGATGCAAATTCTTTTGTTCTTTTCTTTTTAAAAGTTGTTTTCTCTTTTTCCTACTTTTTAAAAATCTTTAAATACTCTTTCACACGTCGAAATCGACGGGAGCGACCATCATTATTCGACATTTGATAGTTTCATTCAAATTTCTGTTGCATCACCTGCTACACCTCCGTATTGATGAGGTATGTGCAGCATATAAGGCGGCGAACTGGCAGAAACGTTAGCACGCCGGGCAAAATGCGTAGCCGTATTTCGTCTGCCGTTACGTTCTGAGTTCAAATTCCGCCGAGGTCGACTTTGCCTTTCATCCTTTCGGGGTCGATTAAATAAGGACCAGTTAGCACTGGGGTCGATGTAATCGACTTAATCCGTGTGTCTGTCCTTGTTCGTCCCCTCTATGTTTAGCCCCTTGTGGGTAGTAAAGAAATAGGTATTTCGTCTACTGTTACGTTGTGAGTTCAAATTCCGCCGAGGTCGACTTTACCTTTCATCTTTTCGGGATCGATAAATTAAGTACCAGTTGCGAACTGGGGTCGATGTAATCGACTTAATACCTATGTATGTCCTTGTTTGTCCCCTCAATGTTTAGCCCCTTGTGGGTAATAAAGAAAGAGGTATGTGCAGCATTATGTGTTCTTGTCTTTTTTTTGTTAGTTGAGTACAAACTCTTCCCGGTATTGTATTGCATAATTTTGCTTTGTTATTGGGTTTGGTTGCAGTCTTTTGCTATATTAGTGCTTGTATTGTGTGTTGTGCGTGTAATGCAGGTTGTGTTCTTTTATTGAGTATCCGACCTGTAGAGTACATGTTGTGGTGGTTTGTTTATTTTATTGCATGTTCACTGTATAGAGTGTGTCTTGTGTTTGTGGATTGTTTATTTGGGTTGTACTATTAAATTCACTATTTCACTGTATCTTGCGAAGGATGTGGGTTGTTCCTTGCAGGGCTATTTGTTAGATAATGTGTAGTATTGAGAGTCCAAGTATATCTTGCTTCTAATTTGTATTCATGCATTTTTTTATCATACCCAATGCTCCAATTATTACTGTAATTGTTTCACCTTCAACATCTTTTGGGGCAATAATTCGGTCAGAAGGGTCTGCGATATCTATCAGTAAGCAGATGTCCACCACTCCATCCTTGATTATCATGTCTCGGCGATTAGCTTTGATTTCTTTGTCAGTTTGAACAGACATATTCCAGATGATTTTGGTCTGGTCGTTGTCATGTATCTTGTTTGGCACATGTTTATACAATTTCTTGTTAGTTTTTATGTTGTAGTGTTCCCATATTGCCCAGTAGATATAGCTACTTACTCGGTTGTGTCTGTATATATATTTAGATTTGGCAAGGACTAGACAGCCAGAAATGATGCGGTCATCTGTCTCATAGTACTGGTTGCATGTTATGCATTTAGTGTTCGGACCTGTTTTCATTACTTTTATAGATATTTATGATCAGGCATTAGTTTTGTCAGCGAAAATCGGTCCTCCCGTTTCTGCTTTTAATTCAGGCACTTTTTAATTCAGGCACTTTTCTGCTGGTCGCCAATGCGTATCTCCAATTCCAGTATCCTTCAGCTTCTTAGGTAGCAGTTTGTATGTCGCGCCAAGTTGACCAACTATCAAAGGAACAATTATCACCTCTCTATTCCATAATCTCTTCATCTCTCTGGCACGGTGATGATAATGATGATACTTTTGTAATTTTCTGTAGCTTTTTTTTTTATTTGGAGACTGTATGTGTTTTCTTTCAGTTAGAAACAATAGCTTATTCTCTGGTTTCTAAACCTGTTGCCGTCGCAGTTTCTATCAATGTATACACATTCATTTGTTTATCTCCTTTTAAAGGAATCTAGTTTCATATTCAACACTGCGTTAGGTTTATTCTTTTTAAATTTCAGTTTCATCTAAGGATTATATCATTCTGTTTGTTTTCTCCTTGTGTGTAAACAGAAATATGTTTCCGTTGTTCATATTCTTCTTTGTTACTTATTATTTATTTTTTATTTAAGAGTTTTTGTTTCCTTTCTACGAAGTGGCTAGTATGAGCAGAAAGAATTTTGCGAATTGGTGCTACATATTTTATATTTTCTTAGGGATTTAGTCGTTTGGTTTCTGGATATCGCTGTAGTAACAGTGGAAGAAGTAGAAGTAAAAAGAATAAAAATAAAAGAAGTAAATTGCGACTGCTTTACTTTCTTAATATTTGAGAATGTTTTGTGACTGCAAGTTCTGAATATTACCATGTTACTAACAAGACGATATGAAGAGAATAATAAATAGATTTTAATCCTTTTATTTATTTGCACCAAGTTATGCAGCTTAACGATATTTCGCATAATAATAATAATAAAATATTTTTTAAAATAATAATAGTAATAATAATAGTTTTAACATCATTAACTGGAATCTTACAGAGCTTCAACGCCTGGACAGGTGGACAAGAAAACTACTAACATCTAAGAACATGCACCACCCAAAAGCAGACGTTGATCGTCTGTACCTACCCAGAAATAACAGGGGAAGAAGAATGATGTAGGTAGAACTGTGCTATAAGACCTCCACAATAGCAATGAACAAGTACTTATCTAGTACAGAAGACTGAAAGATGCAGCTTATGTGCAAACACGAAAGTAGCAAAAAATCACATTCTATTGTCAAGGGAACTTGGCATTAACCCTGAATTAGACGAAGAACCTGAAACCACTGCCACAAAACAAGCATAACGGATCGAGCTGAGTGCAAAAAAGAACGGGCAGAAATAAATTGAGGAACAATTGAACCAGAAGCCTCTGCATGGACAGTACATACTTCGAAGTTGAAATGCTGATGTAAACCAAACAACAACCCATCAGTGGCTGAGAAGTTCATGAGACTTTAAGCAGAGACTGAAGGTTTCATATTGGCGACACAAGATCAAAGCTTGCTTACAAAAAACTACCAGGCTAATGTTCTTCAAAACGGTTCTGATCCTGAATGTAGATTCTGCGAGACATTTGACGAAACAATAGAACGTCTCGATTCGGGACGTCCTGTGCTGCTACAAACGAATACAAAAATCGCCATGATAGGGTAAGACAGTATTTACATTGGAAAATATGTAAACACTACGTAATCAGCAATCCTGCTTACTGGTATGAACATCATCCTGAGCCGGTCGTTGAAGATAAAACTGTCACTATCCCCTGGGATTTTCCAGTAAACACTGACAGAACGATTTAGGATAATCGACCAGACATGATTATTGAAGACGGGGAAGAAAATACTTGTAGACTAATAGATGTAAGTGTTCCCAGTGATAATAATATATCTGTAATGGAATTTGACAAATTAGGTAAATATAAGGACCTGGAAATTGAAATGCAAAAGATGTTGCATCTTCCTGTTAGTGTAGGAGACCGAGGTATGATAAAAAAAAGGGGGGATGTCAGAAACATCTAAATAAAATCCCAGGAGAACAATGTCTCAGAGAAATCCAAAATGTTGTGCTGACATGTACTGTCCGCATCCGTAGAGAAACCCTATCAGTTTAAATATCCGTGTTGTATGACATGAAGACATTTCGCTACTGCCACTTCTCCTCCCCAAGCTTTCAGGCATACTGTAACATCTCTTATCCTTCACTCACCCTTGGACGCTGGATGTGTTTCGACAAGGGATACTAACAAACATGTCAGATTAAAAGTAAAAAATAAAAAATTATATTTCTGCTGTAGGAGAGCAGAAAAGGGAAGGAGATACGTCAATTACATCGAACCCTGTACTCAACTGCTACTTACTTTTTCGATCCCGAAAGGATAAAAAGCAATACGTCGTGAACAAAAGCGAAATGCTGCTTAACATTTTGTCCGCCAGTCCGCCACCTTAAATAAGAACAACAACAGAAGCAGCAGCAACAGCATCAACAATTATAATGGTTTCAGATTCTGACGCAGGGTCAGCAATTTCGGTGGAAGGTCTAAGTCGATTACATCGACTCCAGTACATGTTCAGGGACTTATTTTATCGTCCCTGAAAGGATGAAAAGGCAAAGTCGACCACGGAGGAATTTAAACTCAGAAAGTAAAGAGCCAGGAGACATTACGCTAAGCGCTCTATCCGGTGTGCTAACGACTTTCCCACTTGCCTCCAATAATAATACCAGTCGTTACTAAGGAATTACCGGTGCGTTAACAGTTTTTAAATTCAATGCTATTAATATCTATGAATTTTAAGTAGCACTATATGTAATATATAGATGTAATTATCTTGTGCTCATATACAATATAGACGTAGACAGAAAATGGTTATCAACCGGGCAAGACCAAACCTTCTGTTGAGATTTTATTAGCATCTGAGTACCAACTTTAGCTATCCACAGAAATGCTGCTAATAAATAAATCCATTATTACTGAAAACTCAAGGAAGTCGAATAAACCGATTTACGCATATGGCGCATCTTGGCAATCAGTTCGAGTTTAAAATCACTGATAATTTAATATTCCGTTTTAATGTTGTAGTGCATAAACTGAACATATTTATATATTTTAGCCAGAATTGCATGTATACTCAGATGTAAGTACCAGGATTGAAAGTAATCTGGAGGAGCATGTTTTCTGCCCACGAAGATGCTATATAAGGATATATTGATTATATCTGTGAATGCATACAGTGTTAGTTAAAATGTCTCTATATTTTCTGAAACACTGTATACTACAGTGACAAACGAAATATACACTGCCGGAAGTTGTTGTTGACAAACAACAGCAGTAATTTCATTCAGCTGAATACACGTCATTGATTGGTTGAAATTACCGAAATGCGACAACTTTAACAAGAAATAACTTCCAAAATACAGAATTTTCTCAACAACGCCAAGAGTAAAAGATGTTTTATGTGGTACATTCTACAAGTATACGAAGTTTGAAAGTGTTTAGTTACAAAAGGTAAAGATCCGAAATACAACTCATGAGAATAAATCTTTTACCTTTTACTTGTTTCAATCATTAGACAGCGGCAATGCTGGGGCACTGCTTTGAGGAATTTTAGTCGAACTAATCAACCACAGTACTTATTTTCTTTTCAAGCCAGGTATTTTTAAAGCCTGATACTTCTATCGGTCTTTTTAACATAACAGTTAAGTTACAGGGGACGTGAACGCATCAACACCGGTTGTCAAGCGGTAGTGGGGAACAAACACAGATACAAAGACACACATACGGAGTTTCCATCAACCAAATCCACTCTCAAGGCTTTGGTCGACCCGAGGCTATAGTAGATGACACTTGCTCAAGGTGCAACACAGTCGGATTGGACCTGGAACCATGTGGTTTTGGAGCAGACTTCTTACCACACAGCCACACCTGCGCCTATAAACAACAAGAATAGATTATCAATGAAATGTAAGACTTATTTTTACAAAACAACAAAAGTAGAGTAAAGTGGACAATGATGATGACAGCAACTGTGGCAAGAACATCAAAAAGAAAGTTAAAAAGCAATACTTAAAAGTGACCTGAAAGCTAGAATGTCAATGACAACAAAAATGACATCAAAACCAATTCTAACAGCCAAAGCAACATTTAGGACACCGAAAATATGAGCGACAACCACAACAGTTATAACAGCACTAATAATGGCAAACCAGTTACAGTCACACTAACAACTACAACAGCAGCAGCAGGAGCAGCAGCAACAACAATAAAAATAACAGCAGCAACAACAACAGTAACTACATCAAGACTGGATAGTGATAGCACTTGCTACACCAACAATAATACAGTTATACAACAACGACGTTTACGGCACAAAATACAACAGGGACAGGCCCCTGCGCAAGGATGACACGGAAATTCATGAAGCGTTCCATATTTTCCTAAGGAAATTCGTGAAGCGTTCCATATTTTCCTAAGGCTGTGTGGTAAGTAGCTGGCTTACCAACCACATGGTTTCGAGTTAATTCCCACTGCGTAGCACCTTGGGCAAGTGTCTTCTACTATAGCCTCGGGCCAACCAAAGCCTTGTGGATTTGGTAGACGGAAACTGAAAGAAACCCGTCGTATATATGTATATATATATATATATATGTATGTGCGTGTATATGTATGTGTGTCTGTGTTTGTCCCCCCAACATCGCTTGACAACCGATGGTAGTGTGTTTACGTCGCCGTAACTTAGTGGTTCGGCAAAAGAGACCGATAGAATAAGTACTAGACTTACAAAGAATAAGTAAGTCCTGGGGTCGATTTGCTCGACAAAAGGCGGTGCTCCAGCATGGCCGCAATCAAATGACTGAAACAAGTAAATGAGTAAAAGAGATATGAGAAACGAAGGGGTTGAGGGCAATCACAACAATACTACACACAACACAGAAAAATACAGCATCTCTCACTCCGCTAAATATAGCGACCAAATCTACGTTAAATCACTCCTAAGAATCTTTAAAAAGATTGGACACATTGCATAATGGATAAATTATAGATATGTTTTCACCAAAAAACATAGAAAACAAAACAAAAAAAAAGGTGAACATTGAAAGGAATGTCTTTGATCATCGGTATGCATGCTTAATCAGGGTTGACCTGGATGGAACTAAACACCAACAATAGAAATGATGACAACTAAAATTGTGTTTTTTGTAAATTATGACAATCAAGGCAAGAGTCAGACGGCGCCAAAATAGTCTTAAAATGTCTACCACTAAGCACACACACACACATACACACATCCACACATGTGTATGTGTGTGTGTGTAAATGTGTATGTGTATACACACACACACACATATATATATATACGCAATACATATATACACTCACATACACACACATGTATACCTATGTATGTATGTATGTATGTATGTATGTATGCACACACATATATAGAAGCAAATATGTATATATATATATATATATATATATGTGTGTGTGTATATATTATATACACACACACACATATACATATATAAACATATATGATTTTATTCTCATTATTATTGCTATTATTATTATGGTTGTTTTAATTAATTTATCAGATTTTTTACACTTAGCCAGCACGTTAGAATATGAATATCGGTGTGCGCTAAGTAAGCACTTCTAATTATTGGCGCGCGCGCACACACACACACACACACCACACTTTTACATGTATATAGACAGCAGTTTGCAATGTTTTACCAAACAGCAAAACTTGAATTGTCACTAAATGTGACTAGAGCGTTAGAACACCAGCATTGCTAGAATTAAGTGCTAAAATGGTCTAACGCTGTAGTTAAAGCCCATAATTGTATACGTATGTATTGACAGAGACCGAATTGCCCGAAATCACCGGTCGAGAATTTCCTATACTGATCGGTCAGTTTCGACTGATTCCATAGCCTCGTCAGCAGGGACCACTTGACTCGGCATCTTCCGGACTTGCTTTTCTGCCAGTACATATGTATTCACCATAAAAATCTGTGGACGATTAAGCGAATCGCTAATGTATATACAATAATTCAATATAGACAGCAGTGTGCAATGTCTTACTAAAAAGGAAAACTATAATTACCACTAAATGTAACTAGGGTGTTAGAACCCGTACATTGCTAGAAATAATAGCTAAATACTCTAATTCTATAGTTTGTATACATAATAGTTTGTATGCATAATTGTATACATATGTACTGAAGGGACTGTAATTACCCGAACGCACTGATCGAGAAATTCCTATACTGATCGGTCCCTATATTTGCTCTTTTATAGAGTGAGATCTAAAATGATATTTGAGCCCCGAAACGCGTTTGAAAAGCTGATAACAAATACTGCAGCAATGTTTCACTTTAGCATTGGCTCCATTTTTCGCTCGTTTATTACGAATGTTGACGTGCCGCTTCAGTCTTCCATGTGATATGCAGGTATTTTGACAGACATTACATTGAAACTGATCATTCGGAATAAAGTAGCAACAGTTCATGTATGTCTTATCCACATGGACACGCAGGTTCAATTTCATACCAGCGTGAGATATGCATACTTTTGTGCATAAGAAAATATTTGAAGAACGAATGAGAAGCTCACGCACAGCTATCGATATTCATCTCTTTTTCTTTTACGAAATTTTCTTTTCATTTCAGCCTGCTTCACGCTGTCGATTTCAAAATCTTTAACTTCGCCTTAAATGGTAACTCTCCACGCATCCCTGTCTGCCGCAAGTGAATTAAGGCTTTTGTAGCATAATTTAAAACCTTTCAATTTGATTTTGAAGAGTCTTTTGTAGCTTTTCTTCGCATTACTAATTTTTCTTTTATTG
>NC_042998.1:167553413-167585913 GCF_006345805.1 Octopus sinensis
GCCTACTGCACAAACAGGAAAAGATTCAGTCGAGAACTAAAGTTGCAGAGACATGTTATGTATTTTAAAGATATTTCTTTGTAATATATATTAGGATCATAGCTCAGGGAGTTTTGACTGGGACTCCCTTGATTGTAAACAAACAGACGTCCAGCGTGGTTCTAGTAGCATATAAAAATTGTACTTTGCAGAGAGGGAGAGGCAGATAGAGAGAGAGAGAAGAGGAGGAGGAGGACGGAGAGAGAAGAAGAGAGTGCGAGGAATGAATTAGAGAGGGGAGAATGAGAATTTACCTCGTGAGATAAAAGTTACTTTCGAGAAATTAATTAAATTTGAGGACGTGACAATTAATTTGAATTTGAAAAATAAGGGAGTGTTACCAATAACAACAACAACAACAACAACAACAATAACTTGCCCTGATGCAGTACCAGACAGTGGCTCTCATTTGACTAATTGGAAGTTTTAACATGTACATTGTTTTGTCTTGGTATAAAAGATGGGCTACAGCAAATATTATGCTCAATACCACAGATTTGCTTGTCAGTTGTTTGACCATAACCAGTTGAACATGTTCCTTAGTGGCTGACGATATGTGCATCTCTAATCATGAACAGAAGTAGTGGGGGAGCATCATGGCCGTGTGTTGAAAGGAATTCTTAGAGGTTTGGATAATTCACCTTTGGAAACATGGGTGGTTCGTTCAATATCCTTAAACAATCCTTATTCAGGGAACTTTTGAGTGGGATGGGCTAGTCGACCAGAAGAAAATTCTAACTGGGCTCCACCTGCAAGGTCATGCGCTGTTTATCTTGATATGAGATCACCATGTCACGCACATATGCTTGTGATGCATGTGCCTGGTGTACCCTTATCATACGGGTAGTCATGATGGGTATACTGGGATTCGTATATTTTACCCCAGTGTCATTTTAATGACATGCACTGCTCTCTCACTCACTTTTTAATAACAATAACGATATTAATAGATGGTGTCACAATAAAAACACTGGTAATTGCGCAACCTGAAAATCGCTACCTCATATGAGTGACAATGAAAAAAATATTGTGAATAACGGTGGTAGCGAAACTGAAGCCAATGATGGTGACAGTGTTACACTCGGTAGGCTCATAGACCATCAGTAGTCAAAAAATCGGTGGTGCACTTGTATTATTGAGGGCGGTAGGTTGACGTAATTGTTAGAGTATTGAGAAAAGTGTGCTTCGTGGCATTCATTCTGGGACTTTACGTTCTGTGTTCAAATCCCGCAGATGTTACTTTTGACTTTCTTTTTTCCAGGGTCGATAACATAAAGTACCAGTAAAGTACTGTGGTAGATATAGTCGAGGAACCGCCACCTCCTAAAATGTCTGGCCTTATGTCAAAATTTCATGTAGCTATTTGAAGACCGATAGCTGACAGATTCGTTAGACCGTCGGAGTAAATGTTTAGCGGTATTTCTTCCGACTTATTACGTCCAGAGTTCGAATTCCATTGCAGCCAACTTTGCCATTCACTCTTCCAAAGTTAATAAAATATATTACCAGTCAAGTACTAAGATCGATCGTATTGACTCACCTCAGAAATTTCTGCCCTTGTGCCAAAATTTGAAGCAATTATTACTTTTAAAGGTAGACAGCTGTCAGAATCGTTAGAGTGTCGGAATAATCCCTTGTGGTATTTTTCCCGCTCTTTACGTACAGAGACAATTTTTTGCTTTCGCTTTTTCAAGATGGATAAAATAAACTATCTCTTCAAAACTGCTGAATTGCTGGCCTTGTGTTTAGGTGAAAAACTATAATTAATACGAGGATGGGTTTGTTGGCAGAATCGTTAGAATGCCGGCGAGGATAGCTTGCAGTATTTATTCCGGCCTTTTACTCTCTGGGTTCAAATCTCCCTGAGGTCAACTTTGTCTTTCATCCTTTCGTGGTCGATCAAATAAAGTACCACTCAAAATCTGTAGCCTTTCATTCATTAATACTAGATAAAGTACCTATAGAGTACCAGGATAAATAAGATCAACTTAGCTCCTCACTAAAATTTACGATTTTCGTCGTCGTAGTAGTAGTAGTAGTTTCACCTGGAAATACTTTAGTAGAGAAACAAGTGTCATACCTTCACACAAACAGGAGCCAAGAACAAAAAAGTGAAAGGCTCTGAAGCCACGCTAACGTACATACGAATAGAAATTTGCATTGAACATTATATTAGTAACGTATGCTACACAACATACACAACATAAAACTCACATCTAACTGTTTAAATTCGAGCTGTGGGTCAGGTGTAAAATAGAAATGGTCATACGGCATCATTTGATAAAATAGATCAGACTTCCGATGCATTGTTATGGAAGCAGTTGCAATCCAGGTGTGTTTGCTCATAGCAATGGAATTTCTCACGCTTTCTTTATTCATTCTGATCTGTCTTTGCCCTGAATCGGAACAGTGTGGGTTAATTGCGAATCAAACAACCTTTACCTGTTTCATTTTTCTTTCAGTGTGTGTGTGTGTGTGTGTGTTGTTCTTTGCTTTCATTTTTTTTTTTTTTTACGATGTGCTTACTTTTGACTGCTGATGATAGTTATGGAGATGAAGTCATTATGTAGGACACAGATGACGGGAGTAAAGCTGCGTAGACACTATCTGTTGCAGGTGTACGTACCACGGCTACAAACATATTTGCTATTTTGTAGATATATATATCTGCACACACGCGCGCGCGCGCACCCATACACGTACATCTACACACGCACGGACTGACATGCATACATATACATGCATGTATGTATGTATCTATGTATATACATACATGCACGTATGTATATATATATATAATATATATATATATATATATATATATATATATATATATATATATATATTTATACATACATACATTTATGAATGTATATATGTAAATATACATTTAAGAATACATATATATATACATACATGTATACATGCGTTCGGATATGTATATATATATATATATATATGCAGATATATATATATTTGCGATGATATATATATATATATATATATATATATATATATATATATATTTGTGTGTGCGTACATATATGTATACGTGTATACATACATGTCTACACACATGCACACACGCACACATACATAGTATAAATTAATAGGAGATGGATTTCGTATTAGACCATTATTAGGTACACCATATGTTGCGACACATCCCTTCAGGTACATTGATAAAGATGTCTCACTACATATTTTTAATGTCGGCTGGCAAAAGTTAACATAAAATGAGACAACAAAGTCAAGGCAGTGTGAAATTTCTAGGACATTAATAATGCGTAAGGTAGCCTTACAGTTGTTTCAGGGAAATAAAAAATATCGCTTCATCAGAGACGATATGCGAGAGTTAAATAGAAGGAAATAGTAGAGTCCAATAAACAAAAGTTATTTTTGAAAGGGGAAGATATAAGAAGTATACAAGGAATATGAGAATAAAAAATGTTGATGTTAAAGTTGTGTTCCATATCTATCTATCTATCTATCTATCTATCTATCTATCTATCTATCTATCTATCTATCTATCTATCTATCTATATACATAATATATAATATATATATTATATATTATATATATATATATTACACAGAGAAAAGAGAGAGAGAGAGAGAGAGAGAGAGATGATAGATAGATAGGTAGATATACGTACATATATATAAACGTGTGTTTTGTGTGTGTATATATATACATATTTATGCACATATATATGTATATATATATATATATATATATATATATATATATATATATATATTACACAGAGAGAAAGAGAGAGAGAAATGATAGATAGGTAGATATACGCACATATATATAAACGTGTGTTTTGTGTATGTATATATGTATATATATTATATAATATTATATATATATATATATTATATATATATATATATATATTATAAGTACATATTTATGCACATATATATGTATATGTATATATATATATTACACAGAGAGAAAGAGAGAGAGAGATGATCGATAGATAGGTAGATATACGTACATATATATAAACGTGTGTTTTGTGTGTGTGTATACATATATATACATATATATAAATATTTATGCACATATATATATGTATATATATGCATATATATAAACGTGTGTGTATATATATGCACATATACATACACACACACATACACACACACACACACACACACACACATACACATATATATATATATATATATATAATGCCTTTGTAGATCGTTCGGAGACGTCTCCGAAGTCTGTATATTTGTATCAGTTTCTGCCTGGCTTTAAGTAACGATATATAATAAGCAGGTTTGAAAGAAAAAGAGAAGGCAAGTTATTTGTAATTTCCTTCGGCTTGAAATAAACCGCATTGATTGTTACAACTTCTGTGACGGTCTCGAAAGATCGTAAGTAACGTGTCTACACCTGAGATTAACGTATACAAACAGAGAAATAAAAAAGACTTCTAAGGCTTGTCTTTTATCAGGTCGTTCCTGTTGTAGCTCGATACGTAACTTTCCCTGTATATATGAAACGTCAATCAATCATAAGTTATAACATAAATAGTTATACATTTGTTCTGTATTTACATTTTTGTTTCAGCAACCAGTTTTTGTATTCACATCAAAGATTTTCGTCAAAGCGTATGCAAATATTTTGAGGGAAGGGTCTTTTTTTGTCGTTTATGATAAATAGCGATTTTTGCTTGTGGTACACTAGGATTTTATAAGGAATATATATATATTGTGTGTGTGTGTGTGTATTGGGTCGGCAACTAAGTAAGTTTCTGCCGTATTTTAAATTTAATATTTTAAAATGGTTTAATAAAAAATAACAACTAATTAATCAATAATGTATTCACCTTTGTTGTTAACAACTTCTTCCCAACGTTCAACACGATTTTCAATACCTCGTTGGTAGAAATCATCCGATTTCGACTCGAAATATTGATCCAACCAAGCTCTAAATTCTGCATCAGTATTGAACGAAACTCCGCGCATAGCATTTGAAAGAGATCGAAAGAGGTGGAAATTCGTTGGTGCCAAATCAGGAGAGTACGGCGGGTGTAGCAGCACTTCTCAGTCATGCGTTTGAATGGATTCTTTGGTCATATTGGCGATATGAAGGCGGGCGTTGTCGTATAGCAGAAGAACTCCACCCTGCCGACTAGGTCTTTCCGCTTGAATAGCTGTGTTGAGTCGTTCCATCTGTTGACCGTTTGGTTCCACGTTGATCGTTTGGTTCCGTTCAAGCAATTCGTAATGGATAATCCCTTCCCAGTCCCACCATACGCACAGCATCGTTTTACACGGATGAAGATTTTGTTTCCCGCGCAATAGTGATTAGTTATGAGAAATGGGTTCGCTATAAAAATGTCAAGTACCGAAGGCAGTGGGTAGGGAAAGGAGAAACACCGGTACCCCAGGCTGAAGAAGGCCTTCACCCACGTATGGTGTTGCAATCTGTTTGGTAGGTTATGAAATGTTTTGTCTGCTTTGAATTTTAAAATCCAAACCAAACGATAACAAAGGGGATCTACTACGAACTGCTTGAGCGGCTGAAGTGTGCACTAGAAGAAAAACGACCATCTTAATTACAAAGCGAAAAGTATTCTTCGATAAGGATAAAACTCGACCACATACATCGAGGATGACATTCCAAAGGCTGGAGCAGTTTGAATGGGAAACGATGCCGCACCCACCATATTCGCCGGATATTGCCGGATATTACCCCATCTGATTATCATTTACTCCGCAGTCTTCAAAATCATTTGGACGGAAAAAATATGAATTCGAAAGACGAGGTGATAACAGTACTGGAGAACTATTTTTCGTCACGGACAAGTGAATTTTGGAAGAAGGGCCTTGCAAGTCTATTAGATACATGGCTGAGCATTGTAGAAAATGAAGGAGAGTATATTTTAGATTAAAAAAAGAACTTTGTTTATCTTAATTTTGCGAAATAAAAGAAGTATAAAAAACTGCAAAATTTATGGGATCACACACGCACACACATTCCGACGAATAAAAAATATTACACACGTGTGCTTACATTTATCTTATTCATCACTTAACACAAATTATCTTCTCTAAATGTACACTTATATATTTTTAAAGGATAATTTGAAAAGAAAACAAGGTTATCCAAATGCTGTCCTATTGTATTGACTAGTGACATGTTTGGACAATAAATTACAGTCATTAGTATTATTATGACTGGAGCGAATACATGAAACTATTGCATAGCATTTGTGCGTTTGTATTCATATTGTAATCATTTTATCCTTTTGACATTTGCCATGTGTGTGTGTGTGTATTTATGCATGCATTTGTATGTGTATATATGTATACAACCTTGAAGTACATGTGTGTGTGTGTGTGTTGTTTTATTCCTATTTTGGTAATGACAAAAATGTATTATTAAAAATACACACAGACTCATTCATACATATGTATGTGTTACGAAGAAGAAGACGTCGAAATCTGTTGCTATTTTTGATATGTAAAATTTTATCCTTTCTCGTAAACAAAAATCAAATGTGGTTACGACGAATGACAAAACGTCGTGAGAGTTTGAATGTTGTTGTTCCTGGTTTAATTGTAGTAGTAGTCAAAAAGTTAGCTGCTGGTCAGTGAGTTGCTATAGCCTATCGTTCATTGTGGTTGTTGTCAGCACAGGTCAGTTGCTCTCAGTTAAAATGGTTCTGTTCCAAGTCTTTGGCGAGGTTTGCTCAAACAGATCTTCTGAAATACGTAGGAGGTCATCAAGAGGGGTGCCTTAGCGACCCACAAGGTAGTATTTACTTGGCGAGTTGGCAGAAACGTTAGCGCACCGAGCGAAATGCTTAGCGGTATTTCGTCTGCCGTTACGTTCTAAGTTCAAATTCCGCCGAGGTCGACTTTGCCTTTCATCCTTCCAGGGTCGATAAATTAAGTACCAGTTACGCACTGGAGTCGATATAATCGACTTAATCCGTGTGTATGTCCTTGTTTGTCCTCTCTGTGTTTAGCCTCTTGTGGGTAGTAAAGAAATAGGTATATTTCTGCCGTTTTTAACAACTGCTGTCTCGGTGATGTCATATGGTACTCAGACGCTATCTGCACTGATCTGAAGCTTGTTCCTCACTCTTTTCTTCTGAGATAGCCTTTCAATATCACTGTTTCAGTGAGATTTTGCCGTTGATGGCAGGTTCTCCCATGTTTTAATATCTATGGTTTCGATTTCCTCTGTAGATATTTGGGAATCTCTGCTAATGCATTGTGGTATATTGTGCTTGTAGTATGAGTTCCAACTGATATGCTTTTTGTAGTCTAGTATAATGTGCATTGATTATCCATCTTTGTTCTTAGCACATTTGTATGATATATTTTCATCATTATCTAACTATTAGATAATGTTATGGAGAAAGGGTGCTCGGGATTAATTTTTCCATATTTAATTGTTATCTTTATATCAGCGGAAATTGTGACTAAACCTCTTCTCTTTTCCAGCATTGTAAATATTTTGAACATAAATATTTGAATCATCCACAATGAAATTATGGGTTACATTAGTGTATTTTCCTGTAAAAGAAATTTCAGTGGATTTAGATACAAATTTGATAGAAGCACGTGTAAACTCTCATCTTGGATTATTACCACATGTAGGATCGGAAATTATGATTCAAGTTATTAGTCACAAATGTGAGGATTGTAGATCAGGTCCTTATGAACTTTTCGCTGGCAGCTGATACGTTTGCCTGCTGGAATAACTTCAGAATATATGGTGTATTTTTGTATACTAGTTATAGAATAAAGGTGCCATTGTTTTTAAAATGTAATGATTAAAGTACTGAATCACATAAAGTACTAAATGACATATAGACATAAATTCATAGCGGTAAAATACATGTGAAAAGAAAGTGGTGTTAACGATTCTGTAGGCATGTCAGAAAAGAATTATTGGAGCAACTTATTTGTTTGATAAATAGCACAGTTGATCATACGAATATAAAAAAATGAAAGTATAACAAAAGTTTCCAACAATATTCTTTTCTGCTCTAGGCACAAGGCCCGAAATTTTTGGGGAGTATGGAGCAGTCGATTAGATCGACCCCAGTACGCAACTGGTACTTAATTTACCGATCCCGAAGGGATGAAAGGCAACGTCGACCTCGGCGGAATTTAAACTCAGAATGTAAAGGCAGACGAAATACCGCTAAGCATTTCGCCCAGCGTGCTAACGTTTCTGTCAGCTCACCGCCTTAGTTTCTAAAATTAAGTCAGTGCCCCAGCCTGGTCGCAGCCCAACGACTGAAACAAGGAAAAAGTAAATGATATACCTTAACTTGGTCAAAGTTACCAGTACCTGTTTTCTTTCGGCAATACTACTATTTTATTTCACACACACACACACACACTCACACACACACACACACACACACACACACACACACACACACACACACACACACACACACACACACACACACACACACACACACACACGCACACATGCACACACGCACACACGCACGCACACACGCACACACACACACTCTCTCTCTCTGTCTCTCTCTCTCGCTCTCTCTCTCTCTCTCTCTCTCTTGTACGTATATGTATACCTTATAATGTAACCATAAATATTGTCTAATGCAGTCACACAAGCTACGAATATATATGTGTGTGAGCATAAAATACATTATGTATAGATAACGCTATAATATCACTTTATTCGTTTGAGATATGTGGTATTACGAGATTTCATTGTTTATACTCAACATGTTGCTAACCACAGTCATGGAACATCTGGCCATAAGTTCATGTTAGTCATTGTGTTTATATTCCTAATACGACAGTGATTCAGTTTTTACTTAGCGGTTTGTTTCCAAATTACATGCAGAGAGTAACAGATTTTTTTCATAATACCGTAATTTATATCGTTAAATTATTATACGTATACGAAACGTCGTAACTTTCAGTGTTGGCTATGAACTCTATAGAAATTCTGTAGAGATAAACTTGACAATGTCAAATCAATATGCAAATAACTTATTTCAAGATGTTTCTGAATTTTTATCGTTTCCGAATAATACTTGAGAGCGATTGTAGAGATTTATTTATTAAATCCAAATAAATATGCGGGCTTCAATGACTATCAAGAGGATCAACACATCGTATTTAATAATGAAATTCATGTGATCAATATCTTCTAAAATACATAGAATAATTTTTTATACATAAAGCACATTGCTCAGACATATTTATGTAAGCAAATTATTAAGAGTTATGTAAAAAAAGAGAAAACGATTCATTAAAAAAAAAAAGTCTGGTAGAAAAGCTCATTTCGTGTTACGTGCTTTACTATATCCTTCTTGTAGGCTTGAGCCCAACAGACGAGTGTTTCAGATAAGCATTCTACTAAACTCACTCATTACGAACCAAACAGGAATCTTCACATGCTCCCTCGATTCACAAAATGTTTTTCAATCGACATTATCGTTTTCCCAAAACGAAAGACATATTAAGTCCTAGATAAATGATAAAATATTCGGAAGCAGTGAGCTACTGGCTGAGTCGTTACTGTCTCGGACAAAATGCTGAGCGATATTGCTTCCAGCACTTTCCCCCCTCAGTTCAAATTCGCCGAGGTCAGTTTTGCCGTCATCTTTCCGGGGACGATAAAAGAATGTACCAGTCAAGTAATAGAGTTCATATAACCGACTTGCTTCATCCCCTCAAAGATTGCTAGCCTTGTGCCAAAATTAGAAAGAATAAATTATGAATTGCTTGAATTGCTTTGAAACTGATCATTGCAATGGAGTTATTCATTTCATCAGCATTATGCTAAATGAAAAATCAAATGTAATAGAGATACACACAAACATGCGCGCGAGCATTTAAAACTACAAATTCATGTGAACGCATAAGACTCCCTGATTTCACAAAACACTGGCCACTGCGTTCTGTGAAATATATTTATGTGTGTGACTCAAAGTCTCACACATAAATATATACTTATAATATATATACTACGGGCTTCTTTCAGTTTTCGTCTACTAAATCAACTCACAAGGCTTCGGTCGGCCAGAGGCTATAGTAGAAGACACTTGCCGAAGGTGTCACGCTCTGGGACTGAATCCACAACCATGTGGTTGGGAAGCAAGCTCCTTACCATACAGCCACGCCTGCACCTATATATATATATATATATATATATATATATATATATATATATATATATATATATATATATAGAGAGAGAGAGAGAGAGAGAGAGAGAGAGAGCTACAGTCATTAGACTGCTGCTATGCAGGGGCACTGCCTTGAAGGTAGTCGGACAAATCGATCTCAGGACTTCTTTTTAGAATTTGGTACTTATTCTATGGTTTTCTTTTTGCTGAACCGCTAGCAAAAGCACCACTGGCTGTCAAGCGGTAGTGGGTGGCAAACATACGTGTGTGTGTGTGTGTCATTGTGTTTCTATTTGCCTCACGATCATCGCTTGACAACCGTTTTGGGTTTCTTTACATCCCTCTAGCATTGGCGGTTCGGCAAAAGATATCGACAGAATAAGTATCAGACTTTTAAACTATAAGTACTGGGGTTGATTTGTTCGATTAAATCTTTCGCGACAGTGCTCCAACTTGGTCGCAGTCTAACGACCAAAACAAGAAAAGGATAAAAGATACACTCTAAATTAGTCACGGATACCAGCACCTGTTTGCTTTCGGAAATACTACCATCCTACTTATGGAGTAGCCATTAATTGAGTATCAACGTGGTCTTTCGACCTGCTAGTAATAGCAACTAAATCCATCTGAAATAGTATCTAATATTTTTAAAAATAGAAAAAAATATAATGTATAATATAGCGATAAATTTATTGGAAACAAAAGTCGGTAAGAAATACTTTGGCTGAAAGATCTGTATCATCGGTAAGAAAATAACAACCGTTTCCTTTCCTTTTTAGCTAAGTTCGAAAATTTAATGCCTTGTTTTTGGCGAGCACCAGATCAGCTTTAAGTAAGCATGTTGATCAAAAGTATTCTGATAATGGTCATCCCATCTTTCGCCCGCCAGATATATGCCAAGAACTATAATATATATGCCCTCCCTTTGTTAATACAGCAGGGTGAGATTTGAGAGAGACTAGGTTTCATTATTATTTCTCGAAATTTTGGAAACCACGTAGAGACTCATTCTTTAGTTCATAAAACTTCTCGTATTATACGTATGTCTGCTAAATTACCGAAACTTCTGTAATTCAGTAATTAATATCTCCTCTGATACAGTTACAAAGAATATAGTTTGATTATATATTTTCTTTCTCACTATTTTGTTAATTATAATTTTCCTAACAAAGAACCATAGTGTTGATAACTTCGTGTTATAGTCCTTCTTTTTAAGACTTACTCTTTCATACTTTTACAATATCTGTTAAAAATATTGCGTCTCTCACGTTGAATATATGAATAAAAACAACAAAAAGATTAAAAGATGTTGGTAAGATAACTTTTTCATTGATTCTATCTTCAATTCAAAATAATGTTTTCAATAAAGTTTCAAATAAAATGAATAAAAAAGAAAAAGATTTCATTGAGTAATGAAAAAAGAAACATCTGTTTCTTCTACGATGAGATTATTTCCCGATGAAAATATTTACAACTGTTTACGCTTTACTCTTCACGAATATAATTTTATTGCTAACGTTCTTCAGCCAACTTTCTGCCTCTCAGAGAATTTTCTTAGACATCTCTGAGAAAAATAAACAGACGATGTATCGTTAAATCTTGTGTATGTTATCTCCCGAAAAATCTTCTGTTAGTAATTTGTGATGTAACGTAGAAGTCAATATAACAGTTAGCTAATGTCAAATAAATAACGAATTTTAGAATATTCTCGATTCATTGTTTAATGATTTCTAATTTATAGACTCAACTAGAAATAATAAACTTCATGAATGCCGATAGTGTTCTCTTAAATAGAAACACTCGAACATTTGATTCTTTTCACGCTAAATGGAATGAAATAGCTTTAGTTAAGAAGTAAAATCGCTTTGCAAACACGGCATATGAAAGAGTTTAACTCTATAATCTCTATTTAATAATAGTCGATATAAATGCTGGTTGTTTGGTCGGTTGGTTCTCCAGTTATAATTTACCTCTTTTAGAGAAGGATGGGGAGAGAGTGAAAGCGAGATACTTATACGAGGTGCGGGATACGTGAACATGCTAGATATTGAGTAAAGGAACGATATACACATGGATTGTCTTTTTGTCTCTGGCTCAAAGTGATGAGCCCATCCTGGCTTGGGAAACGTTCAAGGAAACCAGCTGGATCTGACTCAAATAATATCGGATTTCCCGGTGATGTGATCAACCAGGTGCACCTTTGATCAAGTGTCAGAAACATGGTATCCACCGAGCAGAAACTATCGTCATGCCAAAATCGCTGTGTAGAATATTCCCAACTCTCACTGGATACGCTAATAGCATTGGCTATTTGATTTATAGTCAATCGTCTATCATCCATCAGCATTTGGTGAACACGATCAATGTTTCCCTTGGTGGTGGCAGTTGCAGGACGTCCTCAGCTTGGGTCATCTTCAAGACTCTCCCTTCTCCTCCTTTTGCACTGCTGATAAAACTGGGGATTAAACTCTTTTACAGCACAATGCCAAATTTGTCCATTTTCAAGAGAAGTAGCTACCAGTTATTTCTGAAGTCTTCTTCGAGCAGTTAGATATCAGTTTACCTGGAAAGAAACAATGCAGTTATTAATAAGATGCTTTGAAATTAATGCTGGCAATATTTTACAGCTCTGACACCACTCCCTCTTAGTCAGCCTATGAACTTTTCAGCCCACTCTTATGTGTGTGTGTGTGTGTGTGTGTGTGTGTGTGTGTGTGTGTGTGTGTGTGTGTGTAGATAGATGATAGGTAAATTGTTAGATAGATAGATAGATAGATAGATAGACATACAGACAGACAGACAGACAGACAGACAGATATATAGATAGATAGATAGATAGATAGATAGATAGATAGATAGATAGATAGATAGATAGATATATAGATAGATAGATAGATAGATAGATAGATAGATAGATAGATAGATAGATAGATAGATAGATAGATAGATAGATAGATAGATAGATAGATAGATAGATAGATGTGATCACAACCTTATGAAAAATTTCTTACAATCGTGTCTACTTAGATCTGTCTATCTTGTTTTTCTGCTCCGTCATCCCAGGTGTTTTTGATACAAGTTTTATTAACGTGTCTTAAAGCAAGCGTTTTGAAAATATCATGAAATGCATTTTTTTATATGCAGAATATTCTAAAATATTTTACTATGCAACCTGTATATAGATAAGATGGTATTTTAGCCTGCTTAGTTCCTCAGTTTCTATGATATGCGAAATATTTGGGTCAAAAAGGAGAGTCTCTCAGTGATGTATTTGTCCCATTTTCTATTCGAGTCCTTCATAGTTCTTGTTTTTGTTTGTTTCTGTGAGCTATTTCTTTCGCTTGTCTGTGTGTGTTTGTACACGTGTGTGTGTGAGCGTGTTATTTTCTTTTTGACAAAACTGTTATTAAATATATAATATTTCACCAGTTAACTATATAGAAAGTGTCTGTAAGTCTAAATATGATATATAAAAAGAGAAAAAAAGTGATAAATGTGTAAACTTGTTTGCTCCTATGTTTCTGAACAGGTAATTAAAGAGCAGTGTACGTTCACTCAGTCAAATAAATTACACCGTAGATTACTGCGAACATTTGTAATACAGATGACATTTTATATTTTTTAGTATTTTAAGAAGGCAAAGAAAATGCTTTGCATTAAGACAAGCTGAACATTATATTTAAAGGGAGAAATTAGTTTAAATATTAGTGAAAGTGATTCAAAAATACAGTATGAATTCAAATCTTCTGAAGGTATTAATTATGAGCAATAACATTTGAAATAGAAGGTAAATAGTAAAATAAGATGTGTTCATCCTAATCATTAAACCACAGATTTTCCAGCGACCTAAAATGATACTTCTGTTTTCTTTTCTCTTCTTATTTGCACCCCAATAAGCGAGGATTAATTTATCTGAACTCGCGTGTAATAAGTTTAATAGCGAGTAGATACTTGCACGTTAGCCATTTTATGCAAACCCATAAAAAGAGTCAGGGCCTCAAGATAACCGGGAATAATGATCCTGAAGTTAAGTACTTCTGTAGCTGGTTTTTCGTCTCCCTTACTGCGTCTGTTCTAAGAACAGAACAGAAAACTGCAACTGAATTAAACATTTATTGCACATATATCCCCGATTATCACTGTTTCATTCATCACTGATTTGGATAACACTGTTCACTAATCGTTAACTTTATTTACCCTTATTACACTTGATCTGTGATAACACGGGTCGGCGACTAGTAAAAGATTCCTCTTGGATCGCAAAAGCGTACATCAGCGACCATCTACAATGTTCAAGATAACAAGGATCTCCAGAACGAAATCTATTTTCCGCCATTTATTGTATCAGTGATTCTATAGTGAAAACAAACACCCTTGATAAACGAGTATAAATGTACAATACTCCCGTAGATAACTACACTGAACTTTAATTCTCTCATGGACTTGTATGTAATAAGTGTAATCACAAATAGATACTAGCACATTAGCTATTTTATGTAAATTCATAAAAAAAGATTCAGGGCCTCGAGACAAATGGGAATTATTATCTTTGATAAACGAGGATAAATGTGCAATACTTCCGTAGATAACTACACTGAACTTTAATTCTCCCGTCACATAAATTAGAATTGTGATAGCATGTTAAATTTAGTGATGGACATTGCACAGTTAAGGAAACGTATACGTTTTCGACTTTTAATAATCTTTCAATTCGATCATTTACATTCTCAAAATTTCCTTCGTGGTGTTTGCCACAGCTCTTCTTAGATTGATGATGGACGAATACGTTAAAGCAACTATGACATCTCCAAATTATGGAAAGCGTAGCACAAGCCATAGAGTACAAATTATCTATTGTAGGTAATGTAGAGAATAAAACTATAAGCGTCGCCCTTTTCAAGCCTAGCCAGGCTCATGGGCCCGGTTTCCCGGTTTCTGTGGCGAATGTGTTCTCCCCAGCTGGACGGGACGCCAGTCCATCGCAGCGTTACTCAAGAAAACAGGAAGAGAGAGAGTGAGAAAAAGTTGTGGTGAAAGAGTACAACAGGGGTCGCCACCAACCCCTGCAGGAGCGTCGTGGAGCTGTTAGGTGTTTTCGCTCAATAAACATACACAATGCCCGGTCTGGGAATCGAAGCCGCGAGTCCGCTGCCCTAACCATTGGGCCATTGCGCCTCCACAACATAGAGAATAGTGCACCATAAATATTATGTTTCATATTGCAGAAATAATGTAACATAAATATTTTGCTGTATATTACAGAACACCAGACATACAGTATATTATATGTAATGATATAACAGTCGTAAAAAAAAGGTGTTTAGGTGTGCGTTTGAGTCGAGAAGTGGTGAGAGACATATATATGCGTATATGTATTTAGGTATATTCATACTTCCATAGTTCCACTTGTTGAGTTAATCATATTTGGTATACACTATCAATTTAGATCGACTACATTTTCAACCGTCTAGCGATTGAGTAAAGTGCAACTATATCTTAATGACCTTTCGTATATGCGCCTGCCGGATAAAATGTTAGTAAACTGCCCCCACTTCACACTCATACACACACACACGCGCGTAACCTATGTTGCAGATATATGAACACGATTAACTTAGCTATTTCTCACCAGCTTGAATAAATGATGAACAGCCTTAGTTGGTTTCGAACCCTGTCGGGTTCCCATCAGAGGCCTCCACATCAATTTTGACCTGTACCACATAAAAACATATGCGTGTGTGTGTGTGTGCGTGCGTGTATGTTTGTGTGCGTGCGTGTGTGTTTGTGTGTGTGTGTATTAGGTGGTCAAGAATGAAATTTGTAGAAAAGAAAAGTGTTTCCAAAAGTTTTATAAATACAAGGAATAGTTTTATTCATCAAAGTATGCACCCATACTGTGAATACACTTTTGCCATTTCAGTAGTAGCTTGTCCAGCCCAGAACTGTAAAAACCTAGCAATCTAGAGTCAATAAAATCTTGGAAGGCCTGTTTTATAGCATCATCGGAATTAAATTGTTTTCCTGTCAAAAATGTTATCCAAATTCTAGAAGAAGCGGTAGTCATTGAGAGCAAGTTCAGGTGAGTATGGTGGATGATGGAGAACTTCCTGTCATTTTTGCGATGTGTGGTCTGGCGTTGCTTTGCAATAAAATAGGAGTGGATATGTTGACTAATCTAGGCTGCTTTTTGTAAGTTTCTACATCATTTGGTCCAGTTGGCTGCAGTATACTTCGGCCGTGATTGATGAACCAGGTTTAATGAAATCATAATTGATCACACCTGCACCAGACCACCAAACACACATCATCAGCTTCTTTTGATGAATTTTGCTTTTTGGACTGTGTTTTGGTGGCTCGTCTTTGTCCAGCCATTGTGCTGAACATTTATGATTGTTGTATTGGATCCATTTCTCATCACATGTTACAATTCGATTAAAAAATGATTAATTTTTGTGACGAGAAAGTAGCATAATGCAGGCTTCCAAACGTTGTTGTTTCTGATTTTCATTGAGTTCATGTCGAACCCACTCATCCAAATTTTTCACTTTATCGATTTAAACTGCTAACACCAAACAACAACGGTAATTCACAGGCACTTTGAGATGGATCTGACTTGGCGGTGGCTTTCAGTTCGTCATTATCCACCTTTGTTTCTGGTCGACCGCGTTGCTCTTTTGTGAAGTTACCAGAACGAAATTTTGCAAACCAATTTGATACTGTCTGGTGTGTAACAACTCTAGAATGAAATACTTCATTAATATTCCGAGCTGTCTGTGATGCTGTATTTCTAAGAAAGAACTCATATTTCAAAACTGTATGAATTTCCAGCTTATCCATCTATAAACAAAAATAGGAAAAAATTATTTATAAATACTTTATAAAGTGCAAAATGAGTTAGAATAAAGAAATAGATGTGTCAGCTTTCTAACAAAAAATAAAGATTGTCAAAATATAATAATGGTGCAAAATGAGCAGCTGTCAAAATTTACCATATACCTTACTACACATTCCATACTTAACGACCTAATATATATATATATATATATATATATATATATATCATCAACAGTAGCAGCATTGCTAGAAATAAGAGTCAAAACAACTCTTAACCACGAGAAAGCACTTATCTTATGACTGGTAAGGAAGGCAAGCTCCCTACAGCATCCAGGACATACCCAGATCACCAGTGATTTCACATTTGATTAATGCTCGTCAGCGGCTCTTACCTGACTACATAAGATTAAGCTAGCTCACCTTATCAGTTTATAAGCGTTCCTGTAAAAATCGTATGCTAATTTCATAAATGGTAAAAGTGAAAATTATGAATAATAAAGGTTGCTTATTCGCTCCCTCAAACTTCTGGCTGAAGTAGAGCCTCGTTTTGAAGCCAGGGTCCTGGATACTTTCATTTTCGAGAAACTCTATGGAGCTTCGCGAATCAGGTGGAGATCTACAAATGCATTGAAACAGGAGGATCCTTGGCACCTTAGGAAAGTGTCTTTTACTATAGCCTCGGGCCGACCAAAGGCTTGTAGGTGGATTTGGAAGACAGAAACTGAAACCTGTCACATATATATATATATACATATATATATATATATACATATATATATATATATTTAGTGAGGGAAGAAATGGAGCTGAACGAAGATTTTACAAATTCCTTTTTATTATTTTCTACACATGTTTCAAAGGCTGCAAATTCCCTAATTCGGATTGAATAAGGAGACCATTTTGCAGCTTTCTCTTCAGGAAAATCCAGGAACTTAAATCTCCAAACAAATGCGCAGCAAGCTTTTCGAACAAAGTTGTTCGAGATCAACTGCTTCGCCAAGAAACATATATATATGTGTGTGTGTGTGTGTGTGTGTGTGTGCGTGTGTGTATGTGTGCGTATGTATTTGTTCCCCCACCCCAACACGGGTTTTGGTGTGTTTACGCCCCTGTAACTTAGCAGTCCGGCAAAGAGACCGATAGAATAAGTACTGGGCTTAAGAAATAAGTCCTGACGTCTATTTATTCGACTAAAACCTTTCAAGGCGGTACTCCAGCTTGGCCGCAGTCAAATGGCTGAAACAAGTAAAAGAATAAAAGAATGCGTGTGTGTTAAATTGAAATAAAATTCGAGTAAAAATCTCGCAACGCGCATTTAATAGCGCTTATGCCATTATTTGACAACCACATGGTATCCTACACTAGGGTGTATTTCTAGGGCTGGATATACATGCGGAACTCCTCTTTATATAAGACTAGCAGTATCGCCCGGCGTTGCTCGGGTTTGTAAGGGAAATAACTATAAAGCATTTTAAGAGAGTTATAGCCAAAAAATAGCAAAAAAATGGGAAAAAATGATGGTAAATTTTTTTTTATAGTTAAAAAGGTCGAGTTGCGTCCCCTAGACCATCTGTGGTTTGTGTTTCTGATTGTCGACCCCATGTCGAATTTATCGATCTTTTTCAGAACTGTGGGAACTTTTCAAAATTTTCGCTGCGTTAGTTTTGAATTATGACATTGGGCTATGTGTGTGTCAAGTTTCATCAGAATCGGTTGAAAGCTGTGGTCAGAGTGAGGGTACAACCAAACAGACACACAGAAACACACACAGACAAACTGCCGTTTATATAGAGAGAGATTAATACAGGAATAATATAACACAAGGATGGAAGATAACAGGCTTAATAGATCACAGCATTTGTTTCTGCACCGCACATCAGTATTAACTTAAGTTGGTTAGGTAATATTCATATACCATTATACAAGATTGTTTTTTTTTTTTATAATTACTAAATACTTGAATATTTGTCAGCAACAGACGTGTGTAAGCGCTTCATCGGGTGGAATTCAAAAGAATATAATATTCTTATTCTTTTGAGAATATTTCAACAATATTTAAGAGGCGTAAATCTTTCTCTTCTGACTTCTCTTTCCTTGTCATAAATTTATTGAGGCTTACTGGGTAAAGGTTTAACAACAGGTTAAACAAATTTTATTGACTTCTTTTTATAATATTAACATCTGCATGAGAAGTTTAGACAATCGGTTGTTTGGGCTACACCCAGATATATGTCACTCACAAATATAAATCCCAAAATAAGAGTTGTAATAGATAATTCAGTTCAAACTGCATATATTTATGTATTTATAACAAGTAAGGTTACTTGTAAAAGTAAGGTAAAACCGCAAGCTATTAGTATATGTTTCTGTCAGTGATTGACTGTAAACAACATAGAATAGAAATATATATGTGTATAGCATACGTATTTATTTTCATGTATACATATACTCAAATAGATAAAAGAGACAGAGAGACGTATATAAATATAACTTCACATGTAATTATTAGACATATGGCCTTTCGCAAATATTTATGCATGCAATTCAGTGCAACTTTATAGCTCATAAATCAGAGCAAGTACTTTAACTATATGCAAAATCTAAATGTGTCGTAACGTTATTTACTTTTGATCATTGTATATAATTATAAAGCGGTGAACTGTAAGAACGTCAGATAGATTGCCTTGCTGCTGTTCCTTCTATATCTCTACGTTCTTGGTTCAAGTCATGTCGAATGCACTGCTTTCATTCTTTCGATTCGATAAAATTCAAGTTCTATACTTATCTTTCTCTTTCCTTTCAAGGAAGAAATCGACTGGAAAGGGATGGACACCGTCAAGGTCTAAAATGCTCAAGGCGAGCAGTATGCTATGGCAACATTCCTATGATTCTATCAGGAGGTAAGGGCCCGAGGCAATAATACAATAGATCAACGGTTTTCCTCCCTTCAATACTTGTTATGCATTCATCATTTTAGAGGCATGCATGAACTGCAAACTGGACTCCTTATTCAATCCGAATTAGGGACTTTGTAGCCTTCGAAACATATGTAGAAAATAATAAAAAGGAATTTTGTTAAATCTTCGTTCAGCTCCATTTCTTCCTACACTTAATATATAAAACTTCAAATTTCTGCACTAAGGCACGGATTTTATGCCCCATAGTCGTAACTTCAACCGTGTTTTTCTGTTGTGATTTTTGCTACCCAGGTATCGGTTATCATTTGAATTGTCCGTAATAAGATAATTCATTTATCTACTATATATATATATATATATATATATATATATATATATATATATATATATATATATATATATATATATATATATATATATATAGGTGCGCTTCGTCCCAGCTGATATGATCAACGGAACAGCTTGCTGGTGAAATTAACGTGCAAGTGGCTGAGCACTCCACAGACACGTATACCTTTAACTTGTTCTCAGGAAGATTCACCGTGACATAGAGTGTAACAAGGCTGGCCCTTCGAAATACTGGTACTATTCATTTTTTCCAGCAACGTGAGATAAAGTGTCTTGCCCAAGGACACAACACGTCGCCAGGAATTGTACAAACAATTCAAATACACGAATAAATAATACGAATAAAACGGACAATATGAGGACGTACACAAGAAATGTATTAGCTCGTTGAAAGGAGAATTTGACGTTTCGAGCATAACTCTTCGTCGCAAAGGAGAAATGGAAAAGTCTCAAAAACACAAAGTTGCCAACGTCACACATGTAGTAACATTGCTGAAGTGACTGGAAGTAGGGAGATATATATATATATATATATAATATATATATATATATATATATATATATATATATATATAATATATATATATTATATATATATATATATTCGCTTAGAACTCATTATACATATAATGTAGAACAAAGTGTCTGTCACGTCCAGAACAGATAGATATATACACACATATTTATAGATGCCTATATATATATATATATATATATATATATATATATATATATATATATATATATATATAGATAGATAGATAGATAGATAGATAGATAGATAGATAGATAGATAGATAGATAAATAGATAGATAGATAGATAGAAGATAGATAGATAGATAGATAGATAGATAGATAGATAGATAGATAGATAGATAATAGATAGATAGATAGATAGATAGATAGATAGATAGATAGATAGATAGATAGATAGATAGATAGATAGATAGATAGATAGATAGATAGATAGATAACGAGCGGGAGAAATATACTCAATACTATAGTAGAGCAGATCAGCTTACATAAACTATGTGTGCATGCATGAATGTGTTTTTTTACATGTATATATAAATTTTCTTAGATCCGCATATTCTTTACCGTTCTATTTACGCGCATAATAAATACTCATAACTATACACAATTATACACATATACTTACTCACAAATATACAGACTTTTGTTCTCTTTTGGTTAATATTCTTTCCCCTCTCCGATTACAAACTAGACTAGAACTGTCGCCATTTCCCTACAGGCCAGTCGGAACACGTTTATTTTGGTTGAGGAACGCTAAAAAATACACTATGAAGAACCTTTGACCCTAATTAAAGACCGACAAAAAGGAACAAAAATGGCGTCAACCAGAAGAGCTGTTTACTGCCTTATTACAAGATTTATCGCTGACAATAGACTAAAACAAAAGCATATATATAAATAAAAATAATTAAGAACAATTACTGTTACAACTAATAAAACTATAAGGAAAACAGAAACGAAGAGTAGTACAATAAAACAAAAATTATATATCGAAAGACAGAAAGCAAGAGGCAGGAAACATATGGGTAGTTGGTAGGTGTCACCGAGGATATACAGAAGAAACATTTTTAGCAGGATTATATTTTTATGGGACGGCTTATATTTGTTTTTGATTTTTGTTTTAATTTATTTATTTCATCTATTTTTATGTATTTGTAATATGAGTTGCTTGAAAGCAAAGTGTATAGTTTCAGTCGTAGAACATATTCTTTGTCATGTAATGAAAATATTAATGATTTCTATACTTGCCAAAGTGGCGATGGCTAAACGAGTTAATACAAACAGACTACAAAATAAGTTGAGGGTTTACGCTGAATTGACAATGAAAAGACAGGCATTGTAAAGACAGGCATGGAAAAGCGAGTCAAGAGATCCAGGGTTTTTCTTTGTACCAAACGATAAGTGCTTCAATTCAGCAGTATTCTTCGACTTACAAAGACATACTGAGAGTATTCTCTTTCGCATTAGTTATTCTTGCCTCTGCCAACCATCCTTTTAGCACTTTTACAACACAACCCTCTCTATTTTCACCGCCTTTTCGAGAACTTCAAAATGATAATGAGGGTTCAGCTGAAGTATAACGTGTATGCTCTAATCTGGCCCAACATACAATCTCTTTCTCTAATGTCATCAAACGGAAAAATTGCATACACTTCTCTGTAAAAGAAAGGCTGCAGGGGTTTAGTACTTAGGACCTTTTAATCGTTTGCATGATTTATGAGTGAAGTGCTTATTCTAAGTGTAAGAGAAAACACCCCGAGGATAATATTCCCTCGGACAAAACCCCCATAGTTAAAGTGTGAAAGCGGGCAAAACCCCTTCGGTTATATTTTTCGGTTATTTTTCGTTTTTTTCCCCTTTTACTTGTTTCAGTTATTAGACTGTGGCCATGCTGGGGTACCACCTTGAAGAATTTTTAGTTGAACGTATCAACCGTAGATTTTTATTACTTTTTACTTGTTGCAGTTATTAGACTGTGGCCATGCTGGAGCACCACCTTAAAATGATTAGACGACTGTATCGAACTCAGAAGTTTTTAAAGCCTGGTCAAAACCACCACAGTGATAAATTTGTTTCTTTTTTTTGTACTTGTTAAATCATTAGACTGCGGCCATAATTGTCTTTGGTGATCTTTAATTTGTGATCGGTAATAAAGTCACGGGAAAGAAAAGTCACAGTAATAAAGTTACAATTTTCGCTAGGAAAAAAAGTCAAAATTAATTTATGGGATCCAGACAAAGCCTCCCTAGGACAAAACCCCCTCGGACACCCACCCCCGGCCAAAACTCATAAGTAGAAGAGAATAACAGAACAAAACTCTTTAATGTACATATTGTCTGAATTCTAACAACAGGGAAAGCATCTACTTCAAAAGAATGTGTAGAAAGATAGAAACAATAAGAAGTACGCTTGAACAACTAGCCTTCAGCGCCATAATTCTGTTGGACCTTCAACGACCGGAGAAAGTTCAAAAGGTCAGTTCATTCTCATTAATCTCTAAGTGCATACAGAAAAAAACAAAAGAGTTTAAATCTAAATTTTAAAATACTGAATTTTCTGCGACTAATAATTCTTCAAGGGGATGCCCTAGCATGGCCGAAGTCTAATGACTGAAACAAGTAAAAAGGAAAAAGAACGAAAAACAACCAAAACATATAACCGGGGGGATTTTGCCCGCTTTCGCACTTTAACTAAGGGGGTTTTGTCCTAGGAGTGGGTTTTGTCCGGATCCCGCATATTTTATAGGCTCTTTACAACCGGTGTGGCTTTACTTACGTCCCTGGGACTTAGCGCTTTAGCACGTATGTATATATGTATGTATATATGTATGTGTTTGTTAGACGCTTCTGCATAGTTTCCATCTATTCACTCACAGGACATTAGTCGGCCTAAGGCAGTTACCTAAGGTGCTATACAGTGACAGTGAACCCGAAACCACGAAGTTGTAAATTGAGCTTCTTAACCATACAGCCATGCCTGCGATATCATGTCTTTTCTTTTTCTTTGCTTTAAAGAGTGTTTGCGACGGCTAATGTTCCTCCTTTCTTCATATTTACATTTGCCGTAACGTGTGCATGTATACCGTTGCTGGTGTCGGTCTCTTTGTGGTTGTAGTTGCTGATACCGTTTAGAAGATTTCTACTCAGTACAATTTAAATTCAATGTTAAAATGCTCGTGTTTATTTTAGTTCATAGTTACAATAAAGTATTCTTTTCTTTTTGTTTTCTGAGTGTGAAATATAGTGTATTTTTCCAGTTTTCTTTTTGTAGGGCTGGAGTACGAATATTCATTGCCAATTCTTTGCATGTCGGTGACTGAAATTAAAAATGGCGTAAAGGTTAGTATATTGCATTCAGGATCTAACGATTATGAGTTCGTATTCCCGGACCGGGCGACGTGTTACGCTCTTGAGCAAAAGCAGACACATTAATCCTTCTTTTGAACAGGTTTAATGATTTTTCTTTAATACATCTATCAAAAAATATCTATCGGTTTTCTATCGGTTTTCGGCAAATATATATACGAATCAAGGAAAGAATCGGAGAAAATAAACAAAGAATTAAGCGCTACATCAATGCCGATGGTCCCTTTTTTATACCAGACCTTACTTGCCACCGAACTTAATATTTGTGAAAATGGGTTTGAAAACATAAATTACTAATGAATAATTAAAGTTTGGCATTAACTTCATAGTATAAACAGAAACAAAATGTTAATTTTTTCATATCATTTTGTCAATATCTGGTGTCATGTTAGTGTCATTATTGTTATTTTATGTTTACATCTAACATTTATATTTAATGGCATTATTTGAGGTTTTGTGCATTCAACTACTTAAACCTAATAGTCGTATAATCGCGAACATTTTGCATTTGATTAATCTCTTATTCCTGCTAAAATAGACCGGGAACCGCGAGGCCTCCAAAAAATGGCCAGGGAAACAAAATGTTAATTTTTTCATATCATTTTGTCAATATCTGGTGTCATGTTAGTGTCATTATTGTTATTTTATGTTTACATCTAACATTTATATATAATGGCATTATTTGAGGTTTTGTGCATTCAACTACTTAAACCTAATAGTCGTGTAATCGCGAACATTGTGCATTTGATTAATCTCTTATTCCTGCCAAAATAGGCCGGGAACCGCGAGGCCTCCAAAAAATGGCCAGGGGCCGCGAAGCAAAAATTGTGAAAAAGGTTGAGAACCACTGTACTAGACCATGAAATACACTATAAATTTTATTGCAATAGCATGTACTTGCAAAATTACCATATAAATAAGCTTTCAATAGTGCGCAGGCAGGTGCACATACGCATATAACCATACATAAGAATAAGCTATGTACATTTAATAAACTGTGAGCCTTTGTAGACACACAAAGGAAACGCTCTTTATTTACTTTACTTTGTAACGTTGTATAACTTCAGAAATGCTTTGCTTTATATAGGATACAATCGTATTAAATATCTAAATCTAACCACCCGCACTTGCATATATATATATATATATATATATATTATATATATATATAATATATATATATATAGGACGAATGCTGCTGTTGATTAGCTCCAAGAGGCGGTCGCCTCTAGCTAGCTATATGACATACGAACCTGTGTCCATTATAACCTTCGAACAGGGAGGTCAGTCGCTTCCCCTTGCTGGTCTGGCATCTACAGACAAGTTTCAGGGTAACTCAGAGTAACAGGATTTGTTGAATTTTCTGCTGCTTTAAATAAAGCATATAACTCTACCACTGGTATTTGAGTACTCTTTTTTCCACCTTGTTTCATATTTATGTGTTTACTCCAGTATATATATATATATATATATATATATATATATATATATATATATATATATATATATATGGGGCAAATACCCTGAAACTTGTCTGTAGATGCCAGACCAGCAAGGGGAAGCGACTGACCTCCCTGTTCGAAGGTTATAATGGACACAGGTTCGTATGTCACATAGCTAGCTAGAGGCGATCGCCTCTTGGAGCTAATCAACGGCAGCATTCGTCCTATTTTTCTGGACTGCCATGTTAGCTTAGCGATAACTATTAATATCCAGTACCGCTGCCGTAGTCTCCTTTAGAGAGACTTAGAAATATTAATATATATATATATTCCGAAAGGCCTTGTTGGAAGTCAACCTTCCGAGTTCTTCTACAGGGTTTAGAAAAACTGAAGGACCGCTGCAGTAAGTGTTTGAATCTGAGAGGGGAATATGTTGCATAAAATCATAAGTAACTGATCCTCCAGTATTTTCTTTCATCGAAAGTCAGTAACTTCTCAGCACTCATATTTCGTGAAAAGCAATCTACTCATCGATGCTTAGAGAATTTACATGGTACCGCAAAACTAAATGTAAATTATATACAATTTCAATTGGTTAAGCCATTTAAACTTTGACGGTTCCGGGTGTCTATAAACCTAAACACACTTTGTTTATCGACTCCCGAAATTTGCAAATAAACAGAGTTGTTCTCGTCGGGATTTGAAATGCAAAACCAAAATAAACATCTTTAGGTTTCTTCGTTTGAAACACCAAAACAGCTCTATCAATTCGCTTTCTGGCTGGTGTTGCATGCAAGCTTGCTATTCTTTCGTTCTTTATAGCTGATATTTATTTGGTGTGTGTTGTGTCTGTAGTTAAGAATGTTAGTCTTACTAATGATGTTGTGTGTTGTGCTTTTACTGTCATAATAGCTACTTCTGATAATATCGTCGATGACATCGTTGTCTTCCTTATAGTTGTTATAGCCACTGTTATAGCTGTCACTGTTGATGTGCTCGCTCATGTTGATGTGCTTTTTGCTGTCTTTTTTCTGTTATTGTGTAACTATTTGTTTCTTATAGCATCAGGTGACATGGAAAGAAAGAAAACAACTGTAGATGTATTGTATAAGCGTTGAAGCTAACCTAGAGTTACCATAAATTAAAGTAAATATTCAAACAATCTACTTTTTCATGTATTGTTTTCTCTCTGTCACAGTTTTCGCAGATACTCACAGATGTGTATAGGTGGTGGTTTTGGAAGATGTCTGCCATTTTTTTACACGCCCACAGTTTTTAAAACGAGTGCGGGAATATGACTGTGTGTGACCATATGCATTATATTAAAGTAATTGTGTGTGTATATATGTGTGTAATAGTATGTAATTGATATTTACGGATGCATGTCAAATATTCTGTAATGTTTGCTATATGTACGCATGCACAGACGGAAACATGTGAATCCACGTGTTTAAAATACACAGACAAACGCATATGCATACAATATGTGTATGGAAGTGCGTGGATTTGTGTGTATGCGCGTAAGTATGGGAGTTAAGTATAATGTGTGTAAGTAGCCCATGATATATTTAAACACGGTATATACATTTTCAAAGAGTGAAAAGAGTGTTTCAAAAAGGCTTTGAGAATTGATATGGAAATGCAAAAGGAACAGAAGGGTCATATTCGAAACTGTGTAAGTTTCAAATAATTTAAATAAAATTAAGCCAGACAATAAAATAAACTCACTGAAAGCCCAACAATAAGATAAACTACTTGGAAGCCTGACTGAAATATACCATTACAACACGGTTGGTGGTTTTCTACACAATTTTTTCCAACAATACTTAAATATTCTTTGAAGCAAATCACTATTTTTCCTTTTCACCTTTTTTTGAAACCGGAGAGAAGTTTCCTCCCAACCATAATTATAAAGTTTGTGCAATAAGGTTTAACGGGCCATGCATAAACAACGAAGACCACTGTCGAAAAATATGTGTTCAGAAATTAATTGGATTTATATCGTGATGGATCAAAAGTATGGAACCGATATATATTTTGAAGTTGGAATGCTGAGTTCTGATATTGTGAATAAGTTTTTAAGTTTCCTACACAAAATAATTATCAACAGAAGGGTAGATTATTTTGGAAAAACTCTATATTTGACGGTTTCAGTTTGTATGCCGTCAAAATATGTTTAACTGGTTATTTAAGCGCTACATGTCTACAGGATCAGTTCACAAGACAATCAGTTACAACAACAGCAACAAACCACTTTTAGTATCAGAAATACATGCAATACTAATCATAAGATGTAAACATTTCATAAATCTCATACTTAAAGGGCGTAGTTCTGTAAACCCCAAAAGATTTAGTTGCTTGTGTAATAATACATTGCAAGGGAGTTTTCCATATATTTCATTGGCAAATTTGATTTCTGCATGTGAGGAAAAGAAACGTTGTAGTTTATACGTGAATTCTGTCCTCTAATACTACTCCTGGTACGAATTTGCAGCTAACGTGAACTAAGCAACAGAGTGTAAAAATAGTTGGCCAAAATAGCACGTCAACCACATCGATGTTGGGATATGAAATGACAAATCTCCAACTCCTCGGAAGGTGGAGATACTTTCTCTGTTTGTCTAGTTGCAACTAACAGAGACGTATTACATTAGAAGCACAGTAACTCCTACAGCCAATTTTTGTTGGTAACTCAAAAGACTAAATATTAGTTTTACTTTTTCTGATTATATTTTAATTTGAACGATAAGCAATCTCATTTAATGAAATATACGCAGTCACTCCTCAGGCCTGACTTTCTAAGTGGCCGGAAAAGAGGAGATTCGTTGGGCCAACAGTTTTCCCAGGTTAGTGGCATTATTCAATTCAAACCAAGATGTTTTAACGATTGCCCACAGTTTTTTTTTACTTGGTTCATTTTTGTTGTATTTGCTGTTTTTACATCGAGTAGAAAAGAATGTTCGTCTCTTTTCAAATATTCTTGAATCCACCTGTTGAATCGAAAGCATCTTGCTCGGTAAGCAGAAGTTGATCGTATTTTAGTCATTAAGGAAAAGGTTAAACCTCTACATTTGCTTTTGACTTACTTTCTTTTGCTGAGTATTATCACTTACTGCTATAACCTATGTATTTGATGGGAATTTTATTCTATTTCTTCTGATTATTGTCTGTTGTAAATATGAATCTGCGGGGTTTTGATGTTGAGTTTGCTTATTGAGGATATTAATCTATGAGTGAGTTTATGATGTTCATTTTCACACCACTTGTCAATCACTGCGCGGTTCCCTTGTGATGTACCTAATTAGCACTGCCATTTTGGCAGACCTTCGAAAAATACATGTGATATTTTACATTTTAGTTTCAGTTGTTAAATAGCGAATACTCGTAATTTAATATTGGGGTCAGCTTTGCATGGGATGGATGGGTAGTAAAAACAGTTTCTTAATCAGCAACAATCGTTTAAAAATAATGCTTGTTTCATTTTACCACGCGGTTTCCTAGCCCAAATGACCTTTAAATTTAATCGCGTTGCTAAATTCGTGACTTAACTTAAATTAAAATCCTCCAATCTCTACTCACTTGGAGAGAGCCCGAACAACAGAAAAGAAAGGATAGATAAGGCAGAGACGAGATGAAAACGACTTCTTATCTAGTAATTAGAAGCACTGCAATAGAAGATAAGATACCTTCTTAAATATGATTTAGAATCCCCCTTCCAAGCATACACTCTCCGTGTCCCTTTTATCACATGCTTTTTCTGAACGTCCCTGTCTACGTTTGCCTCTGACTCTACCACTTTTTTCTATCCACGCTTTCTTACTTTTTCTCTCTTTTTCTCTTTCTCTTTCTATTTCCATACATATATACATGTATATATACACTTACATTCAGCCCCACACAAATATATGTATGTATGTATCTATCTATCTATCTATCTATCTATCTATCTATCTATCTATCTATCTATCTATCTATCTATCTATCTATCTATCTATCTATCTATCTATCTATCTATTTATCTATCCATACATAGACACAGACACACGCACAGACACACATAGACACACACACACATAGACACACACACAAACACGCACGTGTGTGTGCGTGTATCTGTTTCAGTCATCAGACTGTGGCCATTGTGGGGCACCGGCTTGCAGAATTTAGCTGAACTACTATGTTATGAGGACGTAAACAAACGCGGCCTGTCAAGCAGTAGTGAGGGGATACAAAGACATACACACACATACAGATACTTAGTGGCGTGTGTATATATGTATATATATATATATATATATATATATATATTATATATATATATATATATATATATATATAATATATATATATATATATTATATATATATACACAATTGCAGCGTGGAAGGTGTTTATAAGCCATTTAAGAAACACACAAAAGCCGTTCGATTCACTTCAACATTTAAGTTTAATTTGTCAAAATATTTTCGTCGCTAAAATCCGCGACCTGTTCACTGACAAAAATCCGTGCTGCATCACGTGAACAGGTCGCGGATTTTAGCGACGAAAATATTTTGACAAATTAAACTTAAATGTTGAAGTGAATCGAACGGCTTTTGTGTGTTTCTTAAATGGCTTATAAACACCTTCCACGCTGCAATTGTTTTCGTTTCAGCACACGATCTCAGATCAAATTACTTGCTATACGAGTACATCTCCGTAAATATATATATATATATAATATATATATATATATATATATATATATATATATAAGTCCTTACGTCACTAACTTTTTGGGAAGTTTTTCCTTATATATATATATATATATTCGAACTTCTTTCAATTTCCGTCTACCAGATCCACTCACAGAACTTTGGTTGATCCGGGATTGAAATTTTTTCCCACGAGAGTTTCGGACCCCAGTTATGAACTCATTTGCATTCAGCCTATCAGAGCTCACATTCACCTTCTTGTAAAGTTAACAAAGATTGGCATTCAAAATGGCGACTTCCGATTGCAATGCGAATCTTGTATTTATGCTCCCACGCACATCCCTATATCATCAATACTGAATATATACGCTGGTTAACGGTAAGTTTGAATTACTATAGCAATCAAAGATTATGTTTTTGACGAATGTGAAAGTACGGAAACTGCTTGAAGGTTTTATAAATACACATTGATTCATTGATACGAATTATGGACGTGTGTGTATTGTTAATGTATATTTGGCTATCCGAGTCCCACATGTGCATTTTCCTGTGGTCTTCAGAGGCAGCCATGGTTGAACCAAGAACAAGAACAACAAGCATTATTAAAAGAGAAATGGAGCATGGTCATTCCTTACCCAAGTAACTTTATCTTAGCGCCCATCACTTGTTATGCGCTCATAAATTAGTTTGATAGTTGAGCTCTGATTGGCTGCATGCAAATGAGTTCATAACTGGGGTCCGGAACTCTCGTGGAAAAAAATTCGCGACCTGGGTCTGTGGAAAAAGACATTTTCTCATGCTGCTACACAGAAGTCTGAAGCATCAATAATGTGGTGTATTTATGTACGTATGTATGAATGTATGTATGTATGTATGTATGTATGTAGGTAGGTAGGTAGGTAGGTATATAGATGAATAGATAGATACATACATACACACACATATAAATACACATATGTATACACACACACACATACACACAAACATAGGGATTCTAAAATCACAAGAACCCATGAATTTTTTCCTGTTAGACAAGAGCAACTGTTGCCTATGCAGAAGCCTCTGCACCATTGATGTTGTTCAAGAGAACAGTAAGTGCAGAAATTCTATGATATAGAAATTCAACATCATGTTACATGCTAACTAGATATTGGACATTAAGTATTTCGAAGTTAGTGACGGGTGGTTATAATGATTTATAAAATGCCATGAATTAAAATATTAGACCACTGACATCGAAACAGGCAGTAAACCAACCTATTGAATCGAATTTTTCAGGAAGCGGTTAAGTAATTTCATCGTGAAGAGCTCCTAAATTCTCAAGTATATAACGAGGATAAAAATTTAAGAAAGAATCTCCTCTTAATGAATCCTCATTCCCTTGTCGCAAATTAAATAATGAGTTATCTGTCCACGTTGCTTTGTGCGAACGCAGCAGTATGGAATTTGTACGATTAATGGAGAAGTGTGGTGAACACATCTGCAAGTTTTGAAAGACGTATTAATCCAATTACTAGTGCATTATTACTATTGTGGTGAGCGGACAGAATCATTACTGCGCCGGACAAAATGCCTAGGTGCATTTCTTCCGGTTCTTTACTTTCTGAGTTCAAATGCCGCCGAGAAGGACTCTACCTTTCATCCACTCAGGGTGGATAAAATAAAATAAGTACCAATCAAGCACTTAGAAATCGCGGTTCAGTGTGCACACTTCTGTTTTTTCTCACATTTCATTTATGCAGTCGATAGATACTAGTAAGATGATCTCAAACTTCCTACTGATAATGTGGAAGTACTGTTAATGTGGGCCAATGCATCTGCTTACCCACTTGGTCATCAGCTTGTTAGTACAGATGAGAAAATAAAGTGTATGATACTGTTGCCTAATGTTACGTTTTACGATCCAATTATAATTGTTGTCTTACGGCCATATCACGTTGAAAATTTCTCGTCTGATCACCGAAGTTAGTACTTAGATGTGTGACCACTTGGGAAACCTAGGTGCTGTAGACATCTATTAAATAAGGCTGTGTTCCAAGATGGCCGCAGTCAAATGACTGACACAAGTAAAAGAATAAAACAAAATAGATCAATTGATCAAAGTACAATTGTAGCCTTCAAGAGACTATACTAACGAAGATTTTTGGATGAGGTTCTCGTGGTGATAA
>NC_042998.1:167590913-167600913 GCF_006345805.1 Octopus sinensis
AAATACACACTACATCATTCACAGATACACTGACACGGCAACCACGCATGCACACACACACACACACACACACATTTATATATATATATATACATATATATATATGAAAAAACAACACAGCTCCCATGACTTTCGGAAACATTTTTTCACGCTCAGAGTTGCTGAACCATGGAACAAACTGCCTGCGTCAGTTGTTGACTGCCATGACACTGCATCCTTTAAGGCCCTCATGCTTTCCGAAATCCGCCGAAACTACACCTGATTATACATACACTTTAGATGAGTTGTAGTGCACCTGAGCACTGTACACAATGTTTTATTATTATTATTATTATTATTATTATTATTATTATTATTATTGAGTGAGAGAGCAGTTCATGCCATCAAAGTGGCACTGGGGTAAAATATACGAAGCCCAATATACCCATCATGACTACCCGTCTGATAAAGGTACACCAGGCACATGCATCACAACCATATGTGCGCGACATGGTGATCTCATATCAAGATAAACAGCACATGACCTTGCAGGTGGGGCCCAGTTAGAATTTTCTTCAGGTTGAGTAGCCCATCCCGCTCAAACGGTCCCTGAATAAGGGTTGTTTAAGGATGTTGAAAGAACCACCCATGTTTCCAGAGGTGAACTATTCAAACCCCAAAGAATCCCTCTCAACACATGGCTATGATGCTCCCCTACTACTTCTGCTCGTGATCAGAGATGCACATATTAACAACTGGTTAAGGTCAAACAACTGACAAGCAAATCTGTGGTATTGAGCAGAATATTTGCTGTAGCCCATCTTTATACCAAGACAAAACAATGTACATGATAACACTTCCAATCAGTTAAGATCAGAAGCCACGAGAGCCACTGCCTGGTACTGCATCAGGCATATTATTATTATTATTATTTTATTATTATTATTATTATTATTATTATTTATTATTATTATTATATATGCATATATATATATATATATATATCTATATATATATATATATATTATATATATATATATATATGTATATATATATATATATTATATATAATATATATATATATATATATATATATATATATATAATATATATATTGCGAGGAAAGGGATGGCCTCCCTTTGCAAATACTTCAAGCACTGAAAGGGTATCTAAAGCCAGCTGGAGACGATGATCTCCTGGGGCTAAAAGCTACAGTAAAACCCCCCACTTTGTGGTTAGCCATATTGAGATGGCTTTTATACTTTACATTATATATATATATATATATATATATATATATATATATATTCTTTTATTTGTTTCAGTCCTTTGACTGTGGTCATGAAGGACCACCGCCTTAAAGGGATGTAGTCGAAGAACCGACCCCAGAACTTATTCTTTGTAAGCCTAGTACTTATTCTATCGGTCTCTTTGGCTGAACCGCTAAGTTTTGGGGACATAAATACACCAGCAACGATTGTCAGACGGAGGTAAAGAGTACGCACACCACCGTTTTCGGCATGACAAAAACCCTAACCCTAACCCTAAACCCTAATCCTCACCCTAACCCTAAACACCGGGTGTGCGTATTCTCTCCCGTCTGACCATTCTGTCGGAGTCAAACGCCATGATAGATCGTTAGCTACTACACACATTTTTTTCTCTCCTTGTTTTTTTCTGTGTATCTTTCTGTAGAATAGCGTAGGCTCGAAACGTAAAAGACTTTTTCTATGTATACTAATACATCTGTTTGTTTGTACACCACATCCCTTCGTCTTTTGTTTATTTTCGTAAATTTTCCCTTTATATAAGATAATATATATTATATATATATATATATATATATATATATATATATATATATATATATATATATATATATAAAGATAATAGTATGGTAAGACAACAAAAGAAGTAAAGGGACCTCGATATTATGTAAATAGAGGAATGTATCTGTAATATAACTATGTGACGATTATTCGGTTGCCATAATATAACTCCGAGTTTCGAATGTCGGGGCGGAAATCTGCACCGGTATCTCTTCAGTTATCCAGGCAATTAAAATGACTGCTAAACAAAGGGAAATTACTATGTAATTGACCATTATTAAGGCTAAAGAGCTATTAGAATGACCGTTAAATAAGGGAAAAATTCCAAGGGGAGGAACTAAAAAGTAAAGGGGTAAAAATGCTCAGCAATCGCCTATGCGCGCATGTACATGCGTAAACATGCGCGCACGCACACCCACGTACATGTGCCTATATGCATATCTCACTCAGACTTGCATGAAACACACGCATGTATCCTTAGATTTAAATAAGAATAATTACAAACCTTATAGGAAGTCAACAATAGACTTAGTTATATTAATATAGGTTCCTGCCATCCCCCATAGTGTTTAAAAATTTAGATAAAAACATTAGCAAAAGAATTTCTAACCTCTCCTCCGATAGGGACATTTTTTATAGCGTTGCCCCAGTATATAATAAAGCTCTAAAAGATAGTGGTTTTAGCGAGGAAATAACCTATACACCTGTCACCAGTTTAGTAATAAAGAAAAGGAAACATAGGAATAGGAAAACCCTCTGGTTCACACACCCCTACTCCCCCGAAGTGACCTTTAATATAGGCAAGTATTTCTTAGCACTTTTAGATAGACGTTTTCCAGTCAACCATAGTTACAGAAAGCTCTTCAATAGACATAACTTAAAAATCAACTACTAATTTTAAAAATATAATCACACACAACACACAAAAACCACAAAATGAAGGATAAAAATTTGTGCCCGCTAAATGGAGCTTGCATGTTGGAGACCATCATTTATGAAGCCACCATGGACTCTACAACCACTAAGGACACAGCTTCGACAAAGAAATATGTGTGCCTGACAGAGGGGAATTTCAAGGCCAGGTTCAACAATCACACCTTGAGCTTCAGCTGAGATAAAAGGAAAACGACCAAATTTCCCAGTCACATATGGTCCTTAAAAGATAAAGGTGTCAGTTACAACATCCAATGGAAGATCTTAGCCAAGTGTAAGCCTTACACCAACGGCAGTGGAAAGCGCGGTCTTTGTGATATGGAAATATGGCTCATTTGTAAAAGCAGCTTAGACCCCCACTACATGTCTAAATTCAAGAACTGAACTTTTTGGATCATGTCCATATGTGGCTAAATATTGTTACGTTTTTGGTCCCCCCAAAATCACAGATAGAACTTGCTTTTTATATTGTGTCCACGTTCAAGTTTTTTTTATCTCTCTATACTTTTTATATATATTTCTTATATATTTTTTACATATTTTAATATTTTTATTGCTTTATATATTTTCCCACATTTTTCCTTGTATTTTACCTTCCAGTCTGCATTTGCGTATATAGACGTGTATATGAATTTTTGTGCGCGCGCGTGTGTGTGTGTGCGCGGTGTGTATATATGTACATGTGTATGGTTGCATATATACATGGGCGTACATGCGATTGTTCCACGCGAGTGTAAGTGAGCATATGCATATATAGCATGTACGTATTTTAGACGTGAATATATATGCCTATCTCTCTGATTTCATACAACAGCAAAGTCATGGAACGAAAATTTGAAGAAAACGACTTGCCGAGTGATACCCAGCATAGTTTTCGACCAGGTAGGAGCTGTCTGATCCAGAAATTGTGTAGTTTTGGCACAGCTGGAAAACTTGTCGGGTGGTTACAGGACTTTCTGAAAGATAAAAGTCAGACAGAGCTGGCCAATGGAGCCACCTCTAAGAAAACACAAATAGTGAGTGGTGTTCCACAAGGCACTGTCTTGGGACCACTGATTTTCATAGTGGCCCTCTCAGATATACCCTCAGCTGCCCGGATGGCCACCTTGCTAGCTACGCAGATGATACGAAAGTCTTGCAGAAAATACAAAACCATAACGATGTTGCACACCTGCAGCAGGAGCTGGACACAATTTACAGATGGGCAGAGAACAGTAACATGCAGTTTAATGCTGGAAAATTCCAAGCCCTGAGCTACCATCACCCAAAACTGAACCTTGAAGGGGTACACTGGCCCAGGGGTGATTACAATCCCCAAACCGAAATCAGTGCGTGGCCTGAGTATCGACATAAGATTACCAAGATGGCGACAAAGACAGCTGGCTGGTTGGATCCTGAGAACGTTCAGAACCAGAGAGAAGGAAACCATGATAGTCCTCTAGAGGAAATTCGTCCTCAGCTGCCTTGACTACTGCTCCCAACTATGGTCACCCCGCAGTGTAAAATTAACAGCGAACCTTGAAGCAATCCAGCAAAGCTTCACAAGGAAGGTGTCTCATTGCAACAGCTCAGCTACTGGGAAAGACTGAAACAGATAAGATTCTACTGCCTGGGGCGAATGCGGGAGAGATATGCAGTAATATACAATTGGAAGATACTGGAGGGTATTGTGCCAAATTTTGACATTCAAAGCCACACAAATGCCAGAACGGGTCGCCACTGCACAGTGTCAAAGATCCCAACAATGCCGTCGTCCTTCAGGACCAGTTACTGCAACAGCCTGGGTTTCAACGGCCAACAGCTTTTTAATATTCTCCCAAAGAACCTGAGGGACCTACACAAAGTGGACGTAGGTGTTTTCAAAACAAAACTGGATCTCTTCCTGTCGAGAGTCCCAGATGAACCTACCTCGCGGCAGGAACCGCAAATGAGGGCAGCGGCACCTGCTGGTCGACAATCTTAGCTAATACTTCATGGAAAATGTCCACAAGGGTACATTTCCTGCAGTCATTATTAATGTAGATAACCAACACAGATATTCTTCCCCAATTTTATTAAGCCAATTCAACAGAGGTGAATATGTTTCATCTAACCCTCCTTCCCCTTTTCTCTCTTCCTCTCACACCTACTTCCTCCCACACACCTCTCCTCTCTTGCTCCGACTCCTACTTCTTCTCTTCACTCCCACTCTCCTTCTCTCTTCTCTTCACTGCTACCCGTCTTCTCCCTTCATCCTCTCCCTTCAACGTCACCCCTCCCTCGTAACCCTACCCCGACATATCAAACCCCACCTTTCCTATCCATCCCACCTCACCCCATCCCTTACACTCACTCCCACATACCTCACCTCTACCCCCACCCTCAGCCTAACCCACACCCCAACCTTGCTTTCCCCACTCTCGCATCCCCTACATCCCAACACTACCACACTACACCACACACCACCACACCAAACACCGCCATACCACATAACTCCACACACACTAGCACTGACCACTTCCCACCCCACACCATCATCCACACACCTACACATGCACACACGCACACGTCAAGGTCACCAGCCGTCTTCCACACGAACATGCATGCTCTCTTATACTCACGCACGCGCACCTTCGTTTTGGGATCACCACTACTTTATTATCTCCCCTTCATCCTAGCACTCCCGTGTGACCCCTCTGTCCGGCACTCGCTATGATAGATCGCTAACCACTATACATTCTTTATTTTCTCTCCTTGTTTCTTTCTATGTTTGTGTGGAAGAGCGTCGGCTCGAAACGTTAAAGACATTTTCACTTCCCGAACGTTAAACTAATACATCTGTTTGTTATCTACACCACCTGTCTTTGTGTTTTGTGTTTTGTGAATTCTCTCTCTCTCTCTCTCTCTCTCTCTCTCTCTCTCTCTCATCTATATATATATATAATATATCTATATATATATAGTATATATATATATATATATATATATATATATATATACATACATACATACATACATACATACATACATACATACATACATACATACATACATACATACATACATATACGTGCATATACACATATACAGAATTGTACAAACAGAGAATTTCCAGAAATTAACAATTAATTTCACAGAAAATTGAATTTTCACGCTTAAGGACATATTACATTTATTCTGTTGGATATATGAACAATGTAACTAATTCTTTTTGCTCGAGTTTGTCAAACTGACATAAAATATTTTCACCCCATACTTCATGCTCGAATCTCTAGAGACAGGAACAGTATCGCACTACAAAGATTTGAAAAAGACTGGAAACCTTATTATAGTCGTTCAACCTGCTAGAAATAGATGAAAATCTTAGCTGGAATCACATCTCTTAATGTGAAATGATAGATTTGACAAAGTATATTCATTGATAGGCAAAATACAGGGTAGTTACAGCTAGAATGCATTTGATTGTATGTCACATTGCTCGAGTTTCACCTGAGATTAAACGGTAATAACTACATTATATCTCCTAACGAATAACATTTCATCAAGGAAGTAAGTGAGCGTGCACAAACAATAAAAACAATAGAGAAGTCAAGGGTGTCGTTGGAAATTAGAGGAACGCTCAAAATTATGAAATTAACTATTCTATGAAACAGAACTGTTGCATAGTTTGTATTTTCTAAATATTCTTATAAAAACATAAAACTTTTTATATATAAAGTCTCACGAAGCAGCTTTGAATAAAATATAGTGTCATTCAAATCCCAATATGTATATTCATCCATGCTCTTTGGGAAGAGAAATTTCTTCTGGGGCTAATTCCGCTGTGAAAGATATTCTTACGTTCGAATATACTTGAACGTGCCAAATACTACTTTACACGTATATATTTTATTCAGCACCTCTTCGTGTGGCTATATTTAATTCTGACTTGATTAAACTTACGCACATCAACAAACTTAGCATATATGATACTAATATAAGAATTTTTTCGTTCTGATCGGGCTGTGAAATACGGATTGAGAGTTCTTTTGAGACTAATTCTGCAACAGGAAGTTTTTTAATGTTCGAATGTACTCGAACATGTTAAATGTGATTTTACAGGAATATATTATACTTTGTAAGTTTTAGTGGGGGATATATGGTCGTGCACCCTGTTTAACAGAACCATCTGGTTATTGAGCACATAGTGTAGTATAATATGATGCAAGTATACACACCAAGATAGATATTCACCAATATAAACAGACATACACCACCACCAACACTACTTATATCATGTATACACAAGTTACCTACTTAATGCGTATAACTGCCATACAAACACGAAGTAAAGCAACTAAAGAGAGATCAACGTAAAGGACACAGTTGTGTGGAAATTAACATTGTCAAACGGAAAAGTTGTTTAATTGAATAATCAATAATAAGAAGTCGAGTATTGTGGATGGATGCTTTTGTTGACAGCACAACCTTTGCAAAGAACAACATTTGTTTCAGCGTACACATTCAGATCATGAATTTTACGAAACAGATACATAAAGAATTTTACACACACACACATACACACATACGCACGCACACATACACACGCACACATACACACACACATACTCACACACATACGCACGCACACACATACACACACATATACGCAGGCATGCATATATGCACACACTCACATGTATATATCTGTATATATATTTATGTATGCATATGTATGTATGTATTTATGTATAAATAAATAAATATATACACACACACACATACACACACACACACATATATATATAGCAAAGTAAAGTTTTAAGGTACCGCACGAGTGGAAATATATGTGAAAGAAAGTTTGAAAATGCAATTTTAAAGATGTTTATTCACTTGACCGGTTTCACAATTTTAGAAAAAGATTGTCAAAAGTAAAATGTAAAAGCATTGTATCAGCTTTGTTGTGTCAAGAGAAAATGTCAGAAAGACAGGTCAGTTATTCCTCTACAATTTTTTGTAAGTTCTTAAATATATCTCCTTCTGTGTATATATTTATATACTACCAAACAAGCATGATTTTTATTGAACTCAAAATGCTTTTTGGAGTATCGTTCTAATTACTTTCTTAAATACTTTCTTGTAAACTGTTTTTAACATTTTCTTATTATTATCAACACAACAAAGCTTATACAAAGCTTTACATTTCACTTTTGATAATCTTTTTCTAAAAAAGTGAAACCGGTCAAGTGAATAAAGATTTTTGAAATTGCATTTGCAGACCTTCTTTCATACACACACACACACACACACACGCACACACACACACCACACACACACACACACACACACACACACACACACGCACACGAGTTAAGAACTGGAGTAGATAAGATCCGAGCAACATATGTTTCATAGCGAGCGGAACCTCGGAAGTGATAAATATCCAAGTGAGGTGTATCTCGCAGGCTACCCTTCAGGCCAAGGATATATTGATTAAATGAAAGTTTAATTCTGTTTGAATCTTCCTTGTGTTAACATGTACCTTTCATTTAATCAAGATATCCTTGACCTGAAATGTAGCCTGCGGTATACACCTCGCCTGGATATTTACCACTTCCGAGGTTCCGCTCGCTATGAAACATATTTAGCCCGGATCTCATCTACTCCATTCCTCAACTCTTGTATTCTTATTCGCATATCCGGCAATTTTGGATGCCTACAGTGAAATATAAAAAGAACTTTTTTTCTATTTATCGTACTTCAATAAGAAAAAATCCACAACCTTCCGTCTCAATAAACCACTATTGTCCCTGAAAGATTTTTTAAAATATTGATTACGGTTTGCTTGAAGCTGACTTTCTTCATAAATCTCGATTCTTGGCTTTATGGTAAGAAGCTTGCTTCCCAATCACATAGTTCCAGGTTCAATTCCATTGCGTGGTACCTTGAGCAAGTGTCTTCTGCTATAGCCTTGGGTCGACCAAAGCCTTGTGAATGGATTTGGTAGACGGAAACTGAAAGAAGCCCGTCGTGTATGTATGTTTGTGCTTGTCCTCACCACCATCGCTTGACAACCGATGTTGGTGTGTTTACTTCCGCGTAACTTAGCGGTTTGAAAAATGTAACGATAGAATAAGTACTAGGCTTACAAAAAATAAGCGTTGGGTCGATTTTTTCGTCTAAATGCAGTGATCCAGAATGGCCACACTCAAACGACTGAAACAAGCAAATGAAATATATATATATATATATATATTATATATATATATATATATATATATATATATATATATATATACACTATACTATACTAAAACTCAAAGTTTGTCTGTTTTCCTGCCCTTAGATCAAGGATGAAGCAGATTACAAATAAAATAGTCATTTCCCCCTTTAAGAAAAAAAAAACAAATCAAGTTGAAAATGTCGATTTGCGTCACTTTAAAGAGTCGTCGCAGCAACCACTGTCCGTCCTTTTTTTCTTACTTTCTTGTTTCGTCCCTTAATCATTTATACAACTTTCGGCGTGCCGTGGATGAAAGATAGAAATTCTCCCTGTATTTTTATGAGATATTTTTGAATCAGGGGTACTTGATTTTTTTTCTTTCTTAAGGTAGATAAACAGATAGAGAGGCTATCTCTTTATAGTCGAAGATCAGTTGCAATGGACGGAGTTGAATCGCATACGAATGGAAAAACAATCAACAATAAATGGGTTGTACCTTGTAATGAAACTCTTTTAAGAGCATTCAAATGCCACTGCAACGTTGAAATCGTTGCTCAGTGAGGTCAGTTAAGTGCGTCATCAAGTACACGCTGAAAGGAATGACCAAACTGCTGTTCAAATAAACAATGATAACGAAATTAGTCAATATCTAATAGGTAAGTATATTGGACCATCTGAAGCAGTTGCATCCATTTTATAGTTTTCAATTCATGAAAGAGCACCTGCAATAGTGATACTGCAAGTTCATATACCAGATGAACAAAGAATATTGTTCATAAATAATGAGGATATAGCTGTCAATGAACATTGACAGAATTATTTTCATTGTGCATTAAGGATGACTTTGCAAAAACATTACTTTATGCTGAAGTACCCATGTATACCACTTGGAACAATAGTAACAAAGAATGGCAAAGAAGAAAGCGAGGAAAAATTTGAATACCATTTAAACTTTTCCAAAAAGAAACACTTGGTCGTGTTTATGTTGTCACTCCAAAGGCAGTAGAACTGTTTTATATAAGAATCTTATTACATGAAGTTTGAAATAGTATTTTTTCCTCTGCTACCGTGCAACGAC
>NC_042998.1:167603413-167606563 GCF_006345805.1 Octopus sinensis
CGTATTTATATACATACATACATACATACATACATACATACATACATACATACATACATACACACACACATACTCACACACACACATATATATATATATTTACGTATACGTATGTGGTGTATATATTTGAATGCGTGTATTTATATGCATGTATAAAACTAACGACCCGCATTTATAAATACATTCATATATAAAAATAATTATGGAAAAAAAAGAAAGAATCGATTCTGTAAAGAAAGAGGAAGGATTAAGGGGATTAGGTCGAAGAATTAGCCTAAATTTGGAAAAGAGATGGCGGTTGGGTGGGAATGAAGGATTAGCCTTGAATTTGTGAAAAAGAGAGAAAAGTATTTGGCGTAAAAAATATTTCCTGTTAGATTTCTTGGCATGTGATCCTGTCAAAAGAAATTTTCGTTCAATTGTTCTACGTCGAAAAGAAGAATTCGTTGGTGACATCTGTTTATATTGTTAGGAAGATGTTACAATGTCTAAGTGTCAGCTTCGTCAGTCGGCTTTACATGGCTTTGTTTTGTTGGTATTATTATTGAAGGGGTCACTTTGTGACACTCGACAGAGAAGTATTATGTCAACTAATAAGAACATTGTAGCAGAGCTATAGCCAACTCTTAGCCTAACGCAAACAGACGTGAAAAGCGACCGCCCAACCTGGCTCAGCATAGCTTAACATCAGCAAAGACGAGAGCCATTGAGCCTTATACCTTACGTTCTTGCTACGGTTTACAACGTTAGTGACTAAATATAAAAAAGTGGAAAAAGAAACTACTTGGAGTAGGGAAGATAGGAGATAAAAAAAAGTAAAAACAAATGCTTGTTGAAGGGCATATAAAACAAATAATCGAGAGGCTAAATAAGCAAATATTATCCTCACCACACAAAAAGATATTCTGTGACATAGCCAAAATTACTGCTTGACAAAAACATTGCTATACACTTACAGCCTCACCACCACCAACACCAAAAAAAAAAAAAAGAAAAAAGAAAAAAAGGGAGCATTTTCATTGTTTCTAAGCTGAAGAAGAAACGTCGGAAAAAGTAAGAGAAAATTGGGAATGACAAGCGATAAATGAAATCAGGAACAGCAAAGTGTTCAGTAGAAGCTATTTCACGAAGATCAGTTTATACAATTAAACAATTTCCATTAATTTCATAGTAACCCACTCGATATAATTTTGCATTTTATATACATACATGTGCGCGCGCGCGTGTCTGTGTGTGTGTGTGTGTGTGTGTACAAACTTGTTACCAGTTCAACTATGCTTGGAGCATATCTGAACCCATATGAAAACCACTTATTGTGTTTCGTCATGAAGAAAATTTCTCGTAGTAGGCAAATAGGTGGTAAACACGCCAAGTCAGTTCGAAGTACCTTCTACCAATCTGATGGACGCATGCATTTCAGAGTGAGTATCTGTTTTCAGCGCATCAGATATAGGAAAGGGGAACGCTACGAATTGACAAGAGGTGTGTGTGTATATATATATATGTGTGTGTGTGTGCGCGTGTGTGTGTGTGTATGTATGTGTGTGTGTGTGTGTGTGTGTGTGTGTGTGTGTGTGTGGTGTGTGTGTGTGTATGTATTAAAAAATTTAGATTCAGATGAATATGGTACTTAAGTTGAGGCACCAGAATTTAGTATGGTATTATCCATACAATTTCAAAATAAGGTGATTAAAATCAAAATAAGCAACAAGGATATCCAGAGGTAATGCTGTACGATCGTTTCATGCAACTCCATTTAATTGAACAATGCAATCATTTCATTACATCAATTTAAAATGTAAAGCAATCTTCAGCTGCACAAATTCATAGAATTTAATTAAATTAGAAGGACACATTAGTATAATTTTAACCAAAATCTCCAAGAGGATAAGGAGTTAGACAAAGAACATGTTTTACCAACAACATCATTGTTGTAACAACATAGTTAAATGGAGTCGCATGAAACGACGTACTGCATTACCTGTGGATATCCTGTTGCCTATTTTGATACCCCCCCCCATATATATATATATATATAATATATATATATATATATATATATATATGAAGAATATATTGCATATTTAATGTTTTACATTTCAAATGTATATTTAAGCCATGCTCACTTTTTTGTGCTTGTATGAAACAGGTATGGTTACATCCAGTTATCAAATATTTCCATTTTAAACTAGACTTTCTTCGTCAGCAGTAACCACCAGTGAGTGATTATCATAATTAATTAACAGGACTTAAGCATGCGACTCTACTATGTAGCTCTATTTTAATTCATTTATTCGCAATTGCTCTTCTTTCATTTACTTACTAGCTTGCATTAAAAGGAAAAAATACGTAAATCTTAAATCTGATGACTACTCAATAGTGGACATTCCTAAAATGAGTTGCATAGATAAACATGGAAAACTCACTTTATCACATCCTACCATCTTAAAAAGTAGGAGAAATTAAGTAATATGATCTTGAGTACTCCATGCCTGAAAAATAATGTCACGGTTGGAAAACAGTTAATCATAGATCTGCATGGTCGAAGCTCACCCAGAATTTGGCATAGACTAACGTCTAACAATTCAAATTTCCAGTTAATTGTTTCACTTTTTATCCCAGATAGCGTTCTAAAGTAGTTTTGAAATTAAAAAAAAATCATAAGCAGATTTTCCCAGAAAAATGTATAATGTTTTATACACTGCTAAGCGCTTTGTCGATTTGTAGATGAAATTTTTAAGAATTTATCAGACCAATCACTAGATGCTATAACTTCACTGCAATATCATTAAATTTGATAAAAGGGCTGAATTCTGGTTTAAGCAACCCATATAACCTCTCGTAACTTTTTCATTTTTTGGAATTTTTAGTAAACCTTTGCAAATTTGTGTTCTACACACGGGAATTCATACGATTAGGAAAGTATGACTTGTGTCATATAAGTGCGATTTAGCTGTTTCTTTAGCACATCTCAAGACATTCCTCGTTTCTTTGTCACATCGACATGTATTGATGTTTTTCAATATTTTCTGCTCATAAACACATTTAAGGGAATGGTAATGCACCCAAGTGTGGTCCATTGCTGGAATTTAAGCAAAATTCGGACTGTCTATCTTTTAAACTGATTTTTTAAAAAATGCATAGGTGTAG
>NC_042998.1:167606663-167621663 GCF_006345805.1 Octopus sinensis
ACACATGCACACACAGAAGAGAGGGGAAGGGACAGACACACACACACATACACACATACACGCACGCGCACACACACACACACACATACACACACACACGGAGAGACGCACGCATGCTCATCATTACAACAATTTTTTCCTTCTCACATGTTCTTACTTTGCACGTGCGAATTTATCTCTCTTTCTCATTGACTATTTCCTTCTCTCTTCCCGCCTTTCGTTCTCTCTCACATTCCTTCTTTATGTCTCTCTTCCCGTTTCTCTTTCCTTCGTTCTTTCTTTATGCCTTTGTCATTTTCTTTCTCCTTCTCTCTTCCTCTTTCACTTTTACTTTCGATTCCTCCCATCGACTTTCTTTCTCTCTCTCTCTCTCTCTCTCTCTCTCTCTCTTCCACTCTCTTTTTCTCTGTCTGTTTCTCAAGTTCTCTTCCTGTCTGTCTCTCTTTCTCCATAATATACGTCTTCCTCAATTTTTCTCTCTGTCTGTCCGTTTCTCTTCCTCTCTGTCTCTATTTCTATAGTTTTGTCTACCTGCTTGTCGTCTGTTTCTGTTGTTCTCTGCCCGTCTCTCTCTCTCTCTCTCTCTCTCTCTCTCTCTCTCTCTATCTATCTATCTATCTATCTATCTATCTATCTATCTTTATCTTTTTTATTGTCCCTATTTCTCTGTCGTTTCTCTCTCTCTCTTCCTGTCTCTTGTCCTGCCAGTCGGTCTGTCTGACTCTCTCCTTTTCCCCTCACTCTCTCTTCACTTTCAACACCTTTTCTATTTCTCTATGACTAGGCGGCGAGCTGGCAGAAACGTTAGCGTGCCAGGCGAAATGCTTAGCGGTATTTCGTCTGCCGCTACGTTCTGAGTTCAAATTCCGCCGAGGTCGACTTTGCCTTTCATCCTTTCGGGGTCGATTAAATAAGTACCAGTTACGCACTGGGGTCGATATAATCGACTTAATCCGTTTGTCTGTCCTTGTTTGTCCTCTCTGTGTTTAGCCCCTTGTGGGTAGTAAAGAAATAGGTATTTCGTCTGCCTTTACGTTCTGAGTTAAAATTTCGCCGAGGTCGACTTTGCCTTTCATCCTTTCGGGGTCAAATAAATAAGTACCAGTTACGCACTGGGGTCGATATAATCGACTTAATCCGTGTGTCTGTCCTTGTTTGTCCCCTCTATGTTTAGCCCATTGTGGGCAATAAAGAAATATATTTCTCTATGACTATGTTCCTTCTCACTCTATCTTGCTCTCCTTTTCCCTTACTGACTCTCTCTCCCCCCTCTCTCTTTCTCTCTTTTTTTTTCTTTCTTAACATCTGCCATTGAGTGCAAGCAATGCAAACATACTCTGCTCTTATCTTGAAAATCACATGATATGAGTAAATCTTAAGTGAAAAATAAAATAAAATAAAATAGACTCCCCCACCACATACATACACGCACACACCAAAACACGTTATGTATATCCGTCTCTGTCTTTTTCTCCTTCTCCAACCTTCCCATTATCTCTCTTCACACACCACCAACACACACACACTCACAAACAAACACACCTACACACACACATGCATAAACACACGCGCGCACACACACACATGCTCTCTTTCATTCTAATATACACGCATACACACACACACCCCGCAGCATACACACGTACCCTAACATACACACATACACACACTTACAAGGTCAAACACAATAACACGCATGCACACACATGCATATACACACGCACTCGCACGCACATGCACGCACACACACACACACTAGCATACACTTACAAAGACTAACATACCAACATGCACGGTAACACACACACACACACACACATATAAACACCAGCATACTCTCACAAACACTAACACACCAACACATACGGAAACGCACATGCATACACACACACAGAGACACGCAGACACCACACACACACTCACACTACACATACACACACACACTGACACACACACTCACATACACACACACTGACACACACACAAACACATACACACATACATACACTGGCAAACACGCATGCACATAAAAAGCATTTAAGTCTGCAGAAAGAACTAATCAAAGATAGGCACAAGGTCACACATTTGGGTGGGACAAGGAGAGAATTATAGTCGTTTATAGCCACCCTCTCCTTCTCAGTATTTAGTTGGCACTTATTTCATCGACCCTTGAGGGGGGTGACAAGCAAAGTTGACGTGGTGAGTTTTACACTAAGTACGTAAAGGGACGTAACTAAATACTACAAGTCGCTTAATCAGTCGCTTTGTCGATTACGCCAGACATCGCGCGTTATACAGTTTTTTTTGAAACTGATTTTGTCGTAGAGCTCTTTAGTCCGTTCACGCCCGCCATATTCCCTGTGTTTTTTTGGACAATGTTTTTTTAAGAATGCTTGATAAGAAAGGTTTGCTAGTCCCTGTTTCAATCTCTTTCTATTTCTTGGCGATAATGGACACTGCAAGTGGTTTTTCTGCAACATATAAAGTGAAGAGTAACCGCTTCTGAGAGAGCGGAGAAGAGATAGCTACCTAGGCGACATATAGATAGATAGATAGATAGATAGATAGATAGATAGATAGATAGATAGATAGATAGATAGATAGATAGATAGATAGATAGATAGATAGATAGACAGGGGTAAAGAAAGAGAGAGAAAGAAAGAATCGAGAGGCACTTTAGCTATCGAACTCAGAAGAATGAAAAAATAAAAAAAGAAAGGAAAGGTTGAATTCAGACTCAGAATGCAACGAGACGAAATTCGGTGGAATTCGAAATCAGAATGCAAAGAGCCGAAACAAAAGGCACGAAATACTTTTACAAGCTTTCGATTAGTTTTAGGTAGGTAGACACAAGGCTATACATCTGAGAAGGAGAGGGGAATCAGTTAATTAACACAAGTTCTTGTTCTACCCTCTACCAAAGTTCTTTATATTGAGCACCGTAATCCAGGTGTCGAGACCTAAAAACACGTCCTCTATTTCTGGTGGTTCTCAAACTTCTATATTTAGTCTTAGATGTCACAACGTTCTACGACTTGCAAGGATAGACAGCTGCTTATTCTCAACTATATTCTATAGTAAGGTTGATCAGAGCTATGCAGGTCTCTCACTCTCTCTCTCTCTCTCTCTCTCTCTCTCTCTCTCTCTCTCTCCACTCACTCTCTCTCTCTCTCTCTCTCTCTCACTCTTTTTCTTTCTCCAGGACAGTTGTCCACCACTGAGTATGAGCACAAATGACTCAAAACCATACGGTCTGGTGGTCCCATCAACAGCTGGAATATGATATAAATATGTCTGAAATAAAAGAATATATATATGTATGTGTGTCTCTCTCTCTCTCTCTATATATATATAGCGTGTGTGTTCTGTAAATAGTAATAATTTTAAGCTTTAAAGCTTATAAGCGATCACCGTGTAATGGCTAAAGAGACCGATAGAATAAGTACTAGGCTTACAAAGAATTAGTCTTTGGCTCGATTTGTTTGACTAAAGGCGGTGCTCCTGCGTGGCCGCAATTAAATGACTGAAAAAAGTAAGAGAATAAAAGAATATATATACCAATAAACTAATCAATTTGCAATTTTCCATGTTTTCCAGATAAGACATCTTGCCATACTGTACCAGTTTTTGAAAGAATCAGTGAAATACCCATTGAGATTTTTAGCTAGAATGGGAACAGGCCGAAATCGTTTTGAGCCAGCCTTACCATGTTTTTCCAACTGAACAATGTTGAGAGGGCTAAGATAATCCAGGCCTTCAGTAATGATACCAACATTAATTCTCTGGGTTCCATCTAAAAAGTTCATTCAAGAACCATGAAGACAATTGTGAATTAGTTTGGGAAAGAGGAAACAGTGGGGAAGAAAACTGGATCAGGAGGTCATAACCGTAGGAGGCCAACATTTCAATCTGGAGTTTAAAAGATCAGTCATAAGAGATCCAACTCAATCCATAAGACACTTGGCATAGAGAGAGGGGTTTCAGCTGTGGCAGTTCAAAGAACAGTGGCAGAAGACTTGAAAATGAAATTCTTCGTGAGACTTGTAAGGCACTTTGTTACTCCAGGACAAAAGGTTTGGGAGGGCGAAGATCATCTTGAACAAAGTGAAACAATCCTGGAGTGATCTTTTACACAGATGAGGAATCCACCCAAGATACGCACAAAAACAGTAATCCTTAGATAAAGTGTGAGGCAAAGGAGGATGCTCTCAGTATAAAGTTCAGTTTATCTGACGGGTTTCTTCTACACAGCTACATTAACCTAATTTTCTCAATAAGATATGAGTGAATACAGAGCTATGATATAATACACTTCAACGAGAATATCGAACATTAGGGTTGAACGCAGCAACGCCCGATTACTAAGAGGTTGATTTGCTCCCGACAAGACACATTTTCAAACATACACAAATCGATAATCATTCCAGTAACATTTATTCATTACTTTTTGACAGTCGTAGCAGAAAATGTTGAAATATAAGGTAAGCCAATGAAATTATAAATGGATCGTAATATGGTTTAGCCAGCGTCTTGTGTAACACTCCGTGTGATATCATTACATTATATTAACAGGAAACAGCAATGATATCAAATTTAATCTGTTGTACAGAATAATTTACTTTTAGACTGTTATATTGATTTTCTTCATTCGAATAAAACTAACTGTTGTCGCTTTCTTCATTTAAAAATATTGAATTTATAATATATAAAGCTGGAATTGATTACAGATACGCACACATGCACAAATAAAGACACATATACATATATGCACAAACATACACATACACCCGCCCAGAACATATACTGATTTATACATACGTTCACACACACACGCACACACACACGCGCGCGCAAGCACACACACACATACATATATATATTTGTATACATTTATGTATATATATATATGTTTATACATTTATGTGTATATAATATATATACTTATACTTTTATGTGTGCATATATATGTATAAATATATATATATATATATAATAATATATATATATATATATATATAATATATATATATATATTAGTAGAGATACCCGTCGTTGCTCGAGATTAAAATTGCATACTTTGTATATATATATATATATATTAGTTATGCTGAAACAGGTGATACGGGAAAGTGCAGCATTGATGACAAAACATTTATGGTGTAAATGATGAGCTAATTCGACTAAGCGACACGTCTTGCGTCCATTTGGAGTATTCCAAGCCCTAACCAGATATGGAAAATTGAGGGTGGGTTGGGGTGGGTATGTGACTTTTGAACGCAGCGAAAAGCTGTCAGTGGATATACTCTCATTTGCAGCATCGGCACTGCGTTTATCATGACCGATCATCTAAAATTTTAATACATCCTTCAGATTTGTTGTCCTACCTGGTTGTTATTTGTAGGCAACGGAATCAATGAGGGGATAGACTTGCTCTTTAACTTTGAACATCGGGATAAATTCATGTTTCAACTATCTCCTTAGATGCATCAAACGATGTCATTTGGAATGCAGTTATATGTTCTGATATTGTTCAGAAAATCCTTTGACTGGATGGAAGTGCCATCCAGAAGATCTATAAGAGGCTGAGGAGTAGCTGGTAGTGCTGGCAATTTTACCTTACCGCATGAGTAGCGCATGCCTTTAGTTTCATATGGAAATTTTAAAGCTTTGCAGAAATGACGATTAGAGTTTAGCACACCAATTTGGAGAGAATTATCATTTTTATAAGAATGGGATGGATCATATCTGAAAGCAGCTCCAGGTGTTGTGAAGAACGAATTTGTACGTAGTCTGTTTCTGAGAGCTATTCTATTGGACTGATGTCTAATCATTAAAAAGTTGTTTTAATGATTCAGCATTAAGTGCTGCAGCATACGTTTGCTGATCTTGGGAATCTCATCTCTCTTCTCTCTTGAGACTCCATTTGACGTGCTGTAGCATGCCTTTGCTGATCTTGGGAAAGTCTCGTCTCCCTTCTCTCTTCAGACTCCAGTTGACGTGCTGCAACACGTATTTGCTGATCTTGGGAAAACCTCATCTGATTTCTGTATTAATACTCCATCTCATGTGCTGCAGCATGCCTTTGCTGATCTTAGGAGTTGCTGGATAATTTTTCTTTCCTTTGAGAATTTTGTAGAACGGAAACTTTTCATAGATTGGAATTTAAATCCTAATCTCTATAGAAATTTATTATTAGGAGAAAACATTGAATTCGAATTACTTTGAAGTTTTACGATTATAGATAGCAACTCGGGCTGTAACTACTGAGCCAGAGTCAGGTGCGTGTGAACGATGTTGAGTGAACGTCTGTTTCAAATGATATTTTTTGACACGCTAAATGAAAATAAATAAACTGCTACCAGGTTCAATAAAACGAGCCCGAGTTATTGGCTGCAATTACATACTTGAAGTCAGTGTTGAGAGAAATTAAATCAGCCTGCAAATACACGTGTACTTTACTACGTTTATACTCGAGCTAAGCCCGAACAGTCCGAGTGCTGGAGTCGCCACTGATACACACACACACACACACATACATACACCACACACACACAAACACACACACACATACATGGAAGTCGACTCGTATGATCACATTTCACGCTAAGCAACATTTCAAGTTTGGTCTCACCCTCGCTGATGACGTCTAATATGGCTCCTAAGGGTTGCAAAGGACTTGCAAGTTATTCCCCGCCGATTACAACTCACTCCACCTCCACCCCAGCATCAGCAAGCCGTCCAGCTGGATGCTGGGGCCGACAATGTCGAATGGGTCCACTGGCTGACTCTCACACTCTGCTATACATACATACATACATACATACATACATACATACATACATACATACATATAGACAGACAGACAGACAGACAGACAGATACTAACTTTCCTATGCACTGGGATGTCGCAAAAACAATATACAATCCCACTCAGAAAATCGACTGTCCTGGAATAAATGTATTGAGAATCCCCCTGTTATCAAATACATACACAGGCATCAATACAAGGAATACTGGCTGAACATTCTCATCATTACACCTGTCAAGTGTAAACATAACATGCTGGACATTGTTTAAATCAGAGAAGAAAAAGTATGTACCGTCATAGAGGTTAGCTGAAAATCAAAGAGAAAGAAGATTACTATGGATAGCTGCTTCAAAATCTCCAGCTTCTATATCCAGATTATAATTTCACATTTATACCAATAATAAATGGTGTATTTTGGCTTTGTGAATAAATGCCTAAGTGACAATAATATGAATAAGCTAGGGTTTTCAAAGAAAGAAATCGTATATTACAAATACAATCTGTAAGTGGAACTGAAAAATATGCAAGACTTTTCTTACATTTAAAATGTGATAGTTTTGTTATCAATATTCCTACTGATTCTGCCACCTCACCGCTATAAAGCTTATGTGTAAAGTTAAAAAAACAAAATTTGAATGTGTATATTTTGATTAGGAATGAAAACACAGAAAATGTACTGATACTTTGCATTGAATTTGTTGCACATGGTAAAGTGGAACAAAAAAAAATATACACATGATAAAATATCACAATTATACAATTAAAAAAATTAACAAACAAATATTTTTAAAAAATCAAACCCGTAAAAATGTCAGTTGGAACACATTTAAACAGATCAATTATTTATTATTCTTTTTTGTTCTCTAGAAGAAATATAAATCAGGTATTTATTACTTTAGCAATTGGCAATGATTTGCAATGGCAAGTGAGTAAAAAAAACAAACGATAAAAAGATCTTGATGATAAATAACAAGAACTAAACGAGCACTATATCACCTAAAAGTCATTACCTGTTAATGCAAACAAAAGTGTTTTTATTCTGATCAAGTTACAAGAAGAAAAGAAAATAATATATATGGTAATTAGAAATGGTTCCTTCACGAAGGTTATAAAATGCTAACACCTTAAAATGAAGAATAATATGTTTAAGTAAACGGCCATGTAATGCCAGCCGGCGAGGTGGCCAGGCTAGAGTAGGCTTATCGCTAGATAGAAATGTCTGCTTAGAAACAGCAGGTGGATGGATTTTACGTAAATTTACAAATGAAAGGTGGAAATAGTTGCAACGATGATCAAAATTTGTTCCATATCGAAAGACATCTGTGTATATCTGAATATTTGTATGTGTGTATGCACACACGCGCGCTCACACACATACAAAACTATGCACACAGATACACACGCAATACTGACACTTCTTTAAGACGGTAAATGGTGACAGTGACTTCGAGGTTTCGGCAATGTCGCTCTCGTCAGATGTATTGAGTAATTCTGTGTGTGAATGAATGTATGTATGTATCACACACACACACACACACACACACACACACACACACACACACACACACACACATATATATATATATATTATATATATATATATATATATATATATAGAGAGAGAGAGAGAGAGAGAGAGAGAGAAAATGAGTTTTCGTCAGGATGACTCAAACTAATAGGTATGCGTTTTGAGTGCTTAAATAGGTGTGCCACAAAAATTATAGTTAGAGCAAACATTGAAGTTATGGTTGTGTGTGCGATTGTCTTGTTAAAAGCAGCTATAGGTGGCATCCCTTTGAGCCAGTAGGTATAGGTTTGAGTGCAAGGAAAGGCAAATAATTAGGCAATGCAGGAAAAGGGCATTTAATTCAGTCTAAAATTGTCCTTGCCCTGTATTGCCTTTAAAAATTTGCTTTTTCTCACTACTTTAAACTATGTATATAGTAGTAACAAACAGGGAGGAATTTCGATTATCTCCACGTTGTGAGTTGTAATGCAAAAAGTATATATAAAATAAAAGAAGGAAAATGCACACGCTTTACATAGTTTTAATATATTTTTAAGTATATTTTATATTGTGTTTGTCGACCGGTTTTGCTTTCGCTAATCATGATATTGAAATTAATGTTATTTCGTATTTTCTTAAGAAGATTTTAGTCCATGTTGTGTATGGAGAAGTTTGTGAATGAATGATTTAACAAGTAGAAAAATGTAAGAGGGAGGGTAATCGGTGATCGCTATTATTGGGGACAGGGGAGGTAATTGCTCATCTTTCGGGGGAGGGGATAAATAAAATATACACAAAAGCATAAAAGTTGAAGTAGTGAGATGAAATATGTACAGATAAGTGATCATGAATTAAAATATATACTGAGATCAAAATTGGTTATGCGTTCATATTTAGATGTGTTCTGTATTTTTCAATAAACAGATTTTCTTTATTTAAACGTTCTTGTATAGAAATTGTTTCTTTGCACTGGTAGATGGGGAAAACTGTGAAGTGTGGTTGGATATTACCTGCACATCTCTCTATGTTTTCACTCAAAGAAATCTGTTTGTATTGCTGGAATGAGGTCTGTTCCTTATGTAGTGTGGTTCTCTGTCTCATACTTATCTGTCATACTTATCTGTCCTATATATGTCCACAACATGAACAAGTTATATATATATATATATTATATATTATATATATATTTAATATATATATATATAGTATATATATATATCTATATATATATATATATATATATTTATTGGTAAAACGGTAAGATAACAAAAGAAAGAAAGAGACCTCAATATTATGTAAATAGAGGAAATTTATCTATACAATAATATGTTACATTACTCGATAGTCAAGATAAAACTCTGAGTTTCAGATGCCGAAGTGGAAATCCACAACACCATCTCTTCGGTTATCTGGCTATTTGAAAACGCTATGAAAAAATACCGTTATATAAAGGGAAATTACTGTGTTATAACTATGCTTGCCTGCGTACTTATACATCGCTCGCATTTTTCGTCATAAAAATTATATAAAAATACATAAAAATTATATAAAAATATATAAAATCTTCTTGGGACATAACATAGAAAGCATGTTCTATCTGTTTTCTTTAGGGGACCAAAAACGTAGCAGAAATTTAGTCACATGTGGACATGATCCGAAAAGTTCTGTCCTTGTGTTTAGACATGTAGTAGGGTCTAAGCTGCTTTTCCAGATTAGCCATCTCTCCATGTCGCATAGACCGCACCTTCCGCTGCCGTTGGTATAGGACTTACATCTGGCCAAAATCTTCCAATGTATGTTATAATCGACACCTTTATCTCTCTAAAGACCAAATATGATTAGATAATTGTGTCGCTTTTCTTTGTTCCAGTGCCTAAAGCTCAAAGTGTGGTTATTGAACCTGGCCTTGAAATTACCCTCTGTAAGGCCCACGTATTTCTTCGTCGAAACGGTTTGTTGTCTTTAGTGGTTATAGAGTTACGGTAGCTCCATATATGATGGTCTTGGACATGCAAGCTCCATTTAGCGGGCACAATTCTTTATTCCTGCATGAACAGCTGTTTTCTTGTTGTGTTTTTTGTATGTTATGTTTGATTATGTTTTTAAAATTGGTAGTGGAACTAAAACTAATTTTTAAATTGTATCTATTGAAGAGTTTCCTATAAGTATGGTTAACTGGAAAATGTCTATCTATCAGTGCTAGGAAATATTTACCTATATTGAAGGCCACCTCGGGTGAGTAAGGGGGCGTAAACCAGATGACCTTCCTATTTCTATTATTCCTTTTCCTTACTGTTGGGCTAGTGATGGGTGCATATTTTATTTTTTCGCTAAAACCACTATCTTTTAAAGCCTTATTATAAACGGGGCAACGCTATTGAATATGTCCTTATCAGAGGAGAGGCTAGAAAAATCTTACTAATATTTTAACTAATTTTTGAATACTATAGGGGGATGGCATGAACCTACATTAATATAACTTAGTCTATCATTGGGCTTCCTATAAGGCTTATAAATATTCTTATTAAGATCTAAGGAAACGTCTATATATTTTTTATGTATTTTTATATAATTTTTATGACGAAAAATGCGAGTGATGTATAAGTACGCAGGCAAGCATAGTTATAACACAGTAATTTCCCTTTATATAACGGTATTTTTTCATAGCGTTTTCAAATAGCCAGATAACCGAAGAGATGGTGTTGTGGACTTCCACTTCGGCATCTGAAACTCAGAGTTTTATCTTGACTATCGAGTAATGTAACATATTATTGTATATATATTATATATATATATATATATATATATATAATATATTATATATATATATATATATATATATATATATATATATATATGCATATGTGGGCACAGGACGTCACGAGACGTGTACAACAAAAAATACAAAGCACGAGTACATGGAACATGAACTATTCTTTCGAACAACGGAAGACACAAATGGAAAACAAAACAAACAACATAAAGTTGTTGGCTGTTTCTCTAGTATCGTATTTCGAGCATTTAACAACAATATACGCTTTCGAAGAAACAGTTGCTTCCGCAAAGAAAATTAAATAAAATTTGGGATTTTGCTGAGGGTCAAAATTGGTAACATAAACAGGACGATCGGATCTCCTGGATTTCAGGTGCATAGAACTCCATATTTTACTCTTCAGTATTGGATTATCTTTATCTGCTGGATGGACTTTTCCGTGATAGCCACATGATTCTATAGATCCATATATTACACTACAAATTTACAAACACACACACACACACACACACATATATATATATACACACACACACACACAAACGCACGCACACACACACATAAATATGTGAGTGCAGAGATGAATTTTACGTTTATTTGATATATCCCAAGACGAATCTTATTAACAATACATATCTGTCATATAAAGTGGTATCTTAAAAACGTATTACATCAACACATCCTGTGAGATTGCATAACAAACGAAACAGCCCTCAGACTGCGTCTAAGCATCAACAAATCCTCAAGCGGTGGATAGATGGGTCAAATAATTTAAATACTACAGTGGCTAAACGTCGATATATTTCTTATCAGTGTAGAGAGAGGGAACTATAAATAGAGACAAATATAAATATCAGTTATCAGAACACGTGATGTATTTCTAATACAGTTTGTTATTCATATTTGACAGCTTGTAGGTAATTAAAACTATTTATTTTCATGAATACACTGGGCTATTCTAACTTACATCCCCACATAGACGTACGTACTTATCGTATATGAATATTCCTCCCACATTAACACGCATGCATGCACGCACACACACACCACACACACACATTCACACACACACACACACACACGCACACACACACATACACACATGCATACATACAGTAATCCCTCGACTATCGCGGATGTTACGTTCCCAAACCACCCACTATGGGTGAAAATCTGCGAAGTAGAAACAGTACTATACTGTTTTTAAATACTATTTTTATAATTTATATATATAATTATTTTATTATAAATGCAAAACAACTTCACGGAGGAATCGACATAAGCTGAAATAATAAACCGCGATAGGTGAACCGCGATATGGCAGGGGATTGCTGTGTATATGTATGCGTGTGTGTGCGTGTGTGCGTGTGTGTATGTGTGTGTGTGTAAGTGTGTGTGTGTACATATACGTACACATTAAAATATGTGTACATACGTCTCTCTCTCTCTTCACACACACACACACACAAACATATAGTGATACGTTCTCATGTTGTGAAGGGATGGTTATCTCCCTTGTATTAACAATTATGACTAAAATGTGTCATGTATTTGAAAAAATTCTAGATGTGTTTTCGTAGGAATCTACGATAAACTTTTGAGATTGGTCAAGACGTGTGTATTTATAATAGCAAATGTTCGCTCGACTACATAAACAACGAATTACCTGTGAGAAATACTAACTTGAAACGATTATTTACAACCTAAAGTACAGCGAAAAACGGCTCGTGAAATTGTTCAATACATTTTCACAACGTAGAATTCCATGTAAACGACTATTAGTCTTTGTATGCGGTATCCCACGTTAAATTATATGTTAATAGTGCTTGTGATATCTATATATATAAAACTGTAGTTGTGTGAGTGTCTGTCCCCTTCGATTTAGATTCCTAACTACTCCCACATTTTGCAGTTTAACCAAATTCGGGTATCTTATAGTCGTGATTCATATCGATCCCGTCTGAGTATTAGCGCGCGTCTACGATGAGTCTACGATTTTAAAAATAATTTAACATCATTTTTTATTCCATTTTAATGCATAATTTTTCGTGTGTCGATGGCGGCGGAGTTGGCGTCCATGGTCACACCTGCACCTGTTTGCTTCTCCCCCTTCTTCCCTCCCTCGTGAAGCTGTGGGGAAGGGAGTGTAAGGAAATCAACGTCGTAAAGCGTTGTCAAGGAGACCAGCGTTCTTTTAGAACAACGACTTCATGGCTTGAAGACACCAAAACAGAAATGGCTAAGAAAGCCCGAATTGGCATCTATAAGGGAAGTAACTCTCTAAAAATGCTTATATAGTTATTTCCCTTACAAACCCGAGCAATGCCGGGCGATACTGCTAGTTATGTATATGAGAGTAATATCCTATTGATTAGGATAGAACTAAATAAATAAACTCGCACTTGGTGTTGTTCGTAGCTGATGAGGAAAAAGAACGCAGAGCGCTATACACTCTTCGATCGGTGAGGCTATTCACAGCTCGTAGTCTCAATTTATTGTGTCGAACTTTACGGTGCCCTTTTAAGTATGTATAGGTGTGGCAGCGTGGTAAGCAGTTTGTTTCCCAACCACATGGTTCTGGATTCATTCCTATTGCTTGGTACCTTGAGTGTCTTCTATAGCCTCGAGCCGAGCAAAACATTGTGAGTGCATTTGGGTGACGGAACCTGAAACAAGCCCATTGTATGTATGTATGTATGTATGTATGTATGTATGTATGTATGTATGTATGTATGTATGTATGTATGTATGTATGTGTGTGTGTGTATGTGTGTGTGTATGTATGTATGTATGTATGTATGTATGTATGTATGTATGTATGTATGTATGTGTGTGTGTGTGTATGTATGTATGTATGTATGTATGTATGTATGTATGTATCTATGTGTGTGTGTGTTTGTGTCTGTGTTTGTCTCCCAGCACTGCTTGATAATTTGTGTTTGTGCGTTTACATCACCATAACTTTGCGGTTCGACCAAAAATACCGATAAAATAGATTCCAGGCTTTAAAAAATAACTACTAGGGTCGATTCGTTCGACTGAAATTCTTCACGACAATGCTCCAACATGGCTGCAGTCGAATGGCTGAAAGAGGTAAAAGATTAAAGATGCGTATGTGTGTGTTGGTGTGCGTGTGTTTGTGGGTGCGCGCGCACGCGTGTAAGTGTGTGCGTGTATGTGTGCGTGCGTGTGTGTGTGTGTGTAATGCACGTACCCACATATACTTTATTTGTGGATTGACAATGCTACCAATGGTTTCATGTAGAAAACACTGCTACTATGTCGTGCTCCATATTGGGTGGGGCTACCTGAAATTACACGATGGGATATCAGATACGCATGTAGGGACTTCATCTGTTAGTTCCCTTGCATTGGCTTTGGTTTTTTTTTTTCCTTTTTGTAATTGTTAGTGTAAAATTCATAAAATACCCTTGGATCATGCATTCAGCAGTTTAGTTGCGTTATACGAATACAGCAGTCACGTGCCGTCAGTAATTACTCAGAGTAGGCAATTGGTGACCTTTATGAAGAAAACACACAAAAATAAGCGAAACACAGGCTCGCGACTGAGTTGAAGGCAGGTTTACTTCTGCTTTTACAGCACTTAACGAAAACTGTGTTGTAGGAGTGTACGCAGCACGTGTACTTCAGCAATACTATGCGTAGCTTAAATGCTAAGATTGAAAGGCTGAGAATTATACCTACCTAATCTACAAAAAAAATATTTTGTATTCTATGCATAGTAATTAGAGTAACCTTCATAATTTTATTGAATTAGGGTGCATATTTTGCCATAAAAGGAAAATGTTGCAATCTATTTTATTTAAGGTAGGCACAGCCTACTTTGCCTACCTAGGCAGCATGTCCCTGGAATACAGTCTCGGGTCCCTTTATATGAATTTCTCACATGTG
>NC_042998.1:167626663-167629163 GCF_006345805.1 Octopus sinensis
AATTATGTATTTGAAGATTTTCTAACAACAGCTCTGTGTGGTTACCTCATCGAGTGGAAAAAAAAAACTTCTCGGCTTCCACCTGAAGAAGTGTAATCTTAAATTATGTTATATGAATATGAAAATTGCAACTCAACACTACAGTGTGGGGGGGGGGTGCAGAAACATATGATGTGATATACCATTTAAGATTGTCAACTTCAACCGTCATGTTATTATCATTATTTTATTAATCCTATGTAAGAAGGAGTTCCACATGAAGACCCGTACGTTGAGTTACGCCAGGATATAATTAACACGTGGTAGCCGACTAGAAGCATAGGAGCATTTAAATACACGTTGCAAGGCTTTTTGCCCCAATATATATATATATATATATATATATATTATATATATATATATATATATATATATATATAATAGACCTTTACATAAATAAATAACGTGAATACACGAAGGGACGAACAAAAGACAAACGGGTCATTCAAAGCCTTCATTCTTCAGTCAGAAACTGATCCTTCATCGCAGATTTCGGCTGATATATATATATATATTATATATACATATATATATATATATGCATGTGTGTGTGTATCTGCTCTCTCTCTCATACACACGCGCGCGCATATATATATATATATATATATATATATATATATATATATAATATATATATATATATATATATATATATAATATATATATATATATATATATATATATACGACGGGCTTCTTTCAGTTTCCTATCAAATCCGTTCATAAAGCATTGGTCGACCCGAGGCTTGCCCTAGGTGCAACAATGGTGCTGAATTCGGAACTATGTGATTGGGAAGCAAACACCATGCCACACAGCCACGCTTGCGCATGTATATATAAAGGAGTAAGCATTACTGACGAATATTAATTTTTATCCGAAATTAACATGTTAATCTAATGTAGCTTGCTTAACGGTGTGGAGATGTTTCCCCCACCCACCTACACATACTCATACACATGATTTATTAAAACACATTTGTCATTAGTATACTTTGCTCTTTGAATTGGAAATTGGACTGAGATAATTTAGATGACGCTAAGTGTGTTCTTAGAAGCAAGGGCTGAAATTGTAATCACCGAAGAAAAACCGATTTAGACAGAAGTGATTAATTCCGTAGAATATAAAATGTGAATGGATATTAGGTATTAAAAAAATGTATTAGTATTGAAACGAAACAAATCAAAGACACTGATCTACCAATAAATAATCCTACATTTCTCTGTTGAGTTTACCGCCATGACATCTGTCATTATTTATTTCAAAAGCTAACAATCACCGAATGTAAGTTCAGTTTCATGATACCATCTAATGAAACCATAAGCATAATTTCACGTCAACTTAAAAGTGTCGGTCAACATTATTGCAGTACGTATTGTATATTGGTACCTATTTATATCTGGCAGTGTGCTTCTATGCAGCATATATTGAGAAAATGATAATCGGCAATGAGTGTATGTGACAATATAGAGCTCTGAAAAGTGATCGGGGTCGTCTAATACGTCAGAAATCGTTTTCTTGCATAGATAAATACCCACACAGATTTTTTTAAAAACTCTGTTAAGATATTTTACCCTTATAGGTTCCTTAATCCGGGCGTATTCCTTTTAAACAGGTTCACCATGATAGCCTTAGCAGATATACCTACGAGAGCTGTACACGTACTCACACATAGACGTATGGCGCACAACACATATGGATGGGACTTACTGAGTTCTCGTATAAACGTACACGCATATGCATACATACGCATGAATACACTTATGAACACATGCATGCATATACATATGCATACACAAATTCTTACGCAGATATAACGTGCAGTCTATCTCGCTTAATAACGTGTTCTAAAATAAATTCGATGAATAACAATTATATTCGTAACTAGCTTAAGGTGACCCGCTCTACGTGCGGGTAAGAGTGTGGTTGTTACTTTCTGTTGCTTCCTTTCTGTTTTTTATCACCACATTGTTCCTCTTTGTTTCTCTCTCCTTTCTCTCTCACATTCCTACTCTCTTATTCTTCCTTTCTCTCGGACTCTCCCTCGCTTTCTCGTACTCTATCTCTCTCTCTCTATCTATCTATCTATCTATCTATCTATCTATCTATCTATCTATCTATCTATCTATCTATCTATCTATCTATCTATCTATCTATCTATCTATCTATCTATCTATCTATCTCACTCCCATTTATAAACAACAAAAATCTTGAGTAAGCTGAGAGAGAAAATATTTTGAAAGATCAATCATAAATATCAGGCAGTGACAACGGAAAGGTCTGCTTCAAGGCAGACAGAAAAACACTAACATTTAAAAGGGACAGACGAACTTGCGAGCTGAATAAAAAAAAAATATTGGAAACCAAAGTTTAAAGGGATAGAATCTGAGGATAATAGAGTCACCATGGCTGGCATTTCTTAACGACGGACAGCAACGTAGTGGCAGTTTAACGGCTGGCGTAA
>NC_042998.1:167631663-167674163 GCF_006345805.1 Octopus sinensis
CCCAACTACCGCTTGACAACCTGTGTCAATTGGCTTGCGACTCTATAACTTAGCAGTTTAGTAAAGAGAATAGGTATCAAGCTTCCAAATATAAGTTCTGGGATTGATTCGTTCGGCTAAAATTCTTCAAGGTAGTGTCCCAGCAAGGCTGCAGTCCAATGACTGAAACAATGAAAAGATAAAATAATAATAGTGCGTTAATGAAAATTATTATCACAAAATGTAAGGGAGACAAATTTGAAAGTGTAAGGGAGACAAATTTTCAAAGATGCAATTATGTAAGATAGTGAATTTGTTCTTTGCATGAGATTGTTCCTTTCCTAATATTCTTCTTAGTATTGTTGCACTTGATGTCAGTTTGATATATAAAGTAAACTTATGGTTTGGCCAATAATCAAATACAGGTATATCCAATACCATACAACATAATTTTTGTTTTATTTATGCCTGTGCGCCTTTCGTATTACTGCTACTTGAACTTTGCATGGATGATTTTATTATATCTTTCAGTTTCACTTCCTCTCTTCTATCCCACTGAGTATAATCTGAGAATCTAGAAGTTTGAGTCAGTTTGTAAAAAAAATCTGATGAAAAGATACTTCAGGAATAAAATAAAATAAAATAAAGAAATACCAAAATATTGGTCTACAGATTATATCGTTATTGGGTTTTCGCTGAAAGGAAGAAAGAAAATATTCGGAAAGTTCAATGGTTAGGACACTGTCCGTTTACGAGAGAAAGCAGTGAAGAAAAGAAAAAAGGACGAAAAACAAAATTTCCGTGTACCTTTCTTTTCTTTTCTTCTCGTCTCTGCTTTTTATATGAAAACGACCAAATATTTTGTTTTGTGCTGTATTTGTTTCGGTTCGTTGGATTGCGGCCATACTAGAGCATCGCCTGGAAGAATTTTAGTCAAACAAATCAGTCCTTGTACTTATTTTATAAGATTAGTGCTTAGTCTACCGCCATCTTTTACCTAGCCGCTAAGTTACGTGACGTAATAATCAAACCAACACCAAATGCCTAGCGGTGTGGGACAAAAACGTAAACAAACAAATACACGCGCGCGCACATATACAAGAGGCGGTAAGTTGTTGGTGACAAGTATAAACGCAAGCCAATTAACACAGGTTGTCAAGCGGTAGTTGGGGACAAACACACACACACACACACACACACACACACGACATATAGATACATTCACCCCACCCCTACATATACACATACGATGGGTTTCCCACCAAATTCGAATACGAAGCCCAGTATACCCATCATGACTACCCGTCTGATAAGGGTACACTAGGCACATGCATCACAACCATATGTGCGCGGCATGGTGATCTCCAATCAAGATAAACAGCACATGACCTTGCAGGTGGGGCCCAGTTAGAATTTTCTTCTAGTCGAGTAACCCATCCCGCTCAAAATATTATTATTATTATTATTGAGTGAGCAAGCAGAGCATGCCATCAAAGTGACACTGGGGTAAAATATACGAAGCCCAGTATACCCATCATGACTACCCGTCTGATAAGGGTACACCAGGCACATGCATCACAACCATATGTGCGCGACATGGTGATCTCATATCAAGATAAACAGCACATGACCTTGCAGGTGGAGCCCAGTTAGAATTTTCTTCAGATCGAGTAACCCATCCCGCTCAAAAGGTCCCTGAATAAGGGTTATTTAAGGACGTTGAACGAAACACCCATGTTTCCAGAGGTGAATTATTCAAACCCCAAAGAATCCCTCTCAACACATGGCTATGATGCTCCCCCACTACTTCTGCTCGTGATCAGAGATGCACATATCGTCAGCCACTAAGGGACATGCTCAACTGGTTAAGGTCAAACAACTGACAAGCAAATCTGTGGTATTGAGCAGAATATTTGCTGTAGCCCATCTTTTATACCAAGACAAAACAATGTACATGATAACACTTCCAATCAGTTAAGATCAGAAGCCATGAGAGCCACTGCCTGGTACTGCATCAGGGCATTTATTTATTATTATTATTATTATTATTATTATTCGCCATTCTTTCAGCTCACGTATACTCACTTCACAGACGTCTGACGGCTGGCTGACACTGTTCAACACATTAACATTTCTTCTGAGAAAATTATACTGCTACATGCTCCAGTTTGCTTACTGAAAAATAAGTAGGGAAGTAGAAAAAGGAAAAAAAAAAAAGTTAAATTATATTCTCCAAAAAGGACATCTTGACATCACAAGGGTCAATGATTTTCTCTTCAGCCATGAAATAAAAGGAAGGGTGCTTGTATATGTAAGCACACACACACACACACACACACACATAAACACACATGTATATATGTATGATGTATGTAAGTATACATACGTGTGTGTACGCATGTGATTAAATAGCTGCCTGAAGGAATGATTTATTGGCTGAGTTCATAGATATGCATGCAATACTGAAAGCATTCCTCTTCAAGGCCATATAGTAATTTAGGCCTGAATAATTTAAATGCTGCAATTCCCTAATACACCCGACAGTGGAGTACTGTTATATATAATAATTGACAACACTCCTCCTCACTTTCATTAATTGCTAAACCTAGATCGCATGATCAACAAACTTTTTCTTTTAATATTATTAAGATCTTCCAGTGTTTTGTTGTTTTTACCTTCATTCGGTTTCTGTTTCTTTTTCTGTGCGATACTTCACTCTCCGTTCTCTGGGAGAACCGTATCGAAGAGGCTAACAAGAGGAAGGGGATCAAAATATGCTGAGCTAGAGAAGCTGATCCGAAGCAATAGGTTGCAGCAAGGTATGATTCCCAACCAGGTGGGCTGTAGAGGATTTGTAGACCAGTCCTTCTAAAGAGCTTACAACATACTTGGCATGACAGTAGCAGAAGGCTACCAGCTGGCTGTGGAGGCAGCAAAGATTACTTTAAGGTGGCTGTGGTATGAGTCATAAAAGGGGCAATGCTAAATGGACACAAACTGAGGCTTGATCAATTCCTGATGGGGATCTTTTCCTTTTGATGGACGGAATTTTCTAGTTAACTAAACAACTTGAAACTTCGTATACTGGTAGAATGTGTCAAAAGAAAACATTATTGTAAACAAAATTGAAAACAAAATTGTAATTTGTAAGTTTAACGTAGTTTAATTCTTCGAATTTTAACCAATGAAATGCCAGCATTTGAGCTCAAATCATTTGCTGCGTTATCGATATTGATAAACAAACATAGCAGACGCACGCCGCATACACACACACACACATATATTCAGATACATACACACGTACACACGTAAATTTGAGCTCAAATGCTGGCATTTCATTGGTTAAAATTCGAAGAATTAAACTACGTTAAACTTACAAATTACAATTTTGTTTTCAATTTTGTTTACAATAGTGTTTTCTTTTGACACATTCTACCAGTATACGAAGTTTCAAATTGTTTAGTTAACTAGAAAATTCCGTCCATCAAAAGGAAAAGATCCCCGGATGGGTTACCTGGATGAGAATGTCTGATATTATAAGACCTGAAACTCCTCTTGACCAACAGTGGAAATCGATATGTTGTGTTCTATTGTATTTCTCTTCCATTTTACAACATGCCTCTTTTCCGAACAGTAAACGCACGCCATCTACTCAAAATTAATTTTCTCATTAATGGCATTAATATCAAGCACCTCCTCTGTTTAGTTTCGCATGCCTCTGCCCATACACAACATAAAACCATAGATTAATACAATATGCTTAACTCATGAATACAAATACACGTAAATATATTTTGTAGCACATAGCTTCTGCCCTTTACTTCTTTTACTCATTACACTGCAGCCATACTGGGGCACCAGCTTGCAGTATTATTCAGTCGAGCAAATCAATCTCAATTATTTTTTTCTAAGTCTGGTACTTATTATATCGGTCTCTGGTTTTTGGCCAACCGCTATGGCATGGGGACGTAAACAAACCAACACCAGTTGTCAGGCAGTGACTGGACAAACAAACACAAAGACACGAACAAATATATATACATACATACATACATACATACATACATACATGCTTGCATGCATGCATACATACATATATTCGCTTCCACACACTTTTCACCTATTAAATTCATTCACAAGGCTTTGGTCGGCCCGGGACAATAGTAGAAGACACTGCCCAAAGTGCTGCGTAGTGATACTGAACCCAATATCAGGTGGTTGCAAAGTGAGCTTCTTAACTATATAGCCATAACTGCATGTATTAACAAAGGAATTATACAATTTCGTAAAAAGTTTTGTCATGAATTCCGAGTGTGAAGTTTTTGAAAATAGGAATTTCAAAAGAAGTATCTATAAAACTAGCTTTTAAGCATCGAATAACTATAGGGGTCCATCAAAGTAACATAGTAATCAAAGGGGTCCATAGATAAAAAAAAATGGTTGAAAACCACTGATCTAGATAAATAGATTCAGATTAGTTGGGCATGCTGCTCTAAGAACATAAATAAAGACAGTGTTACGAGACACAAGGTAGTCGAGTATTACAACTCATAGTTTTCAAATTCAAGAGAATGTCAACTGAGACATGGTCATTTGACCTGCTAGAAGTAGCAATGAAATGTCCACTACCTTATCGCCTTTTAAAAGGTTACTAGGTTAATGCCGTGTTCGATAAACCATGTCAGAAAAGAAAGAAAGAAAGAAAGACAGAAAGACAGAAAGACAGAAAGAAAGAAGCGAGATGGTCATTACTGGTTGTTCTGGGACATAGGATTGATCTGGGGGTAAATGACAACAATAAAATGAAAGAAATGTAAAGTGTGCTTTTGTTTTTCAGTTTGAAACTGTAGGTTAATCATGAAAAAACTACGACGACCGGGCCGCATGCGGCTCGTGAGACTTTTTGAATGGCACGCATAAAGAAGAAAAAATTTTTTAGTAGAACAGTATGCGGCTCGCAGAACTTTCTGAAAGGCACGTCTAACGAAAAATTACCTTGAATATTTTTAGCAGTGCGGCCCTTCTGATGACTAGCCATGTCTCATGAGGCCTCGTATCTGAAAAGAGATTGCTCATGCCTGCTTTATGTGAGGACCTAATTTACTTTAGAAATCATAAGAAGCCCTTCACCGGAGCTATCTTTTTTGCTGAAGTTCTTTCTCATAATTGGAATATGTATCATATGGAAATTGTAAACAAGAGATCCAATTATTAGAAATACAATAAAGATGTAATATTTGCGTGACTTAAAATATATTACAGGCAGTATTTGAATAAATCTGCATTGTGACCTCTTCAAAGATAAGCTTATCAAACAGTTTGTTTCGACAGACCTGACTAAATTAGTTTATGGTTCATTTTTAAAACCTTGATGTATGACACCTAATATATCTCTGATATCTAATACTTACTCATGACTCATCGCCTGCTGTGACACCTTATACCTAACTTCTTGACAACTATTGCTAATCTTTTGTTTCTTTTATTATTCACAGCATAAATAAATATAAATATCAAATCAAAAGCGGAATTTTAAAACAACATTAAGCATCTTTTACGGCAGAATTTTAATACGGATCAAGTTTGCGTAATATTTAGTTACGTAAGTAGATTGTGATTATGGCGGCAAATTATCTAGATGGTGACATACTTCTCTTGCTAGTAACACGGAGACAAAACCATTAGCTTGAAGTCTGTACCTTTTGCTTTTATAAGTAGGGAAAGCATAATTCATTAAACCACATGAAAGTTATTCCTTGCCACATCACCATAAAATGGTGTTATAAGCTAAAGTCTAAAGTTACACAAAAACAATAAAAGAAAACACACACAAAAACCAAATTCTTGCATATCAAGCCGTTGAATCCACTCCATTTTTAAAAGCACTAACACCTGGTATTGGTCTCAAATTTATGCACAAGACAAGCAATTTTAGGGGAGGAGTAAGTCGATTACATCGACCCCAGTTTTCAACTGGTACTTATTTTATCGACCCCCGAAAGATAAAGTCGACCTCAGCGGAATTTGAACTCAGAATATAAAGACGGACGAAATGCAGCTAAGCATTTTTCCCGGCGTGCTAACCATTCTGCCAGCTCGCTTGCTTAAACCTCTTACTGATTTCAAATTTTGGCACAAAGCCAGTTATTTCGGTAGAGGAGTAAGTCGATTCCATCGACTCCAGTAGTCAACTGGTACTTATTTTATCGATCCCGAAAGGATGAAAGGTAAACTTGATCCCGGAGGAATTTGAACTCAGAAAGTGAAGACGGAAGAAAGTTGCTAAGCATTTCGCCCGGCGTGCTAACGAGCCTGCCAGCTCGCCACCATCGACCCCAGTACTCAACTGGTACTTATTTTATCGATCCCGAAAGGATGAAAGGTAAACTTAATCTCGGAGGAATTTGAACTCAGAACGTGAAGATGGACGAAAGTCACTAAGCATTTCGCCCGGTGTGATAACGATCCTGCCAGCTCGCCGCCTTTGAACCAACACCTCATATATGGTGCTATATGAGGCGGTGTATATTTCGTCTGTCACTGTTATTTATGACAACCCTAACCCTAAAGCCTTAACCCTAATCCTAAAACCCTAACCCTAACCCTGTAACCCTAAAACCCTAACCTGACCCTAAAACCCTAACACCCTAACCCTAAAACGCTAATCCTAAAACCTTAAAGCTAAAACCAGTACAAACGCACGAAGAATGTCATGAATAACAGTGACAAACACAAAATACACCGCCGATAGTTGTTGTTGACAAACAACGGCAGTAATTTCATTCAGCTGAATACATGTCATTGATTGGTTGAAATTACTGAAATACGAGAACTTTAACGTGAAATAACTTCGTAAATATAAGTTTTTGTCAAAAATGCTAAGAGTGAAAGATGTTTTATAAGACACATTCTACCAGTGTCCGAAGTTTGAAAGTGTTTAGTTACAAAAAATTATTTTTGAAATCTGTCGGTCAAAAGGTAAAGATCTAAGACTTCAAATAATGTGAACCAAACGTGGGTATCGAATTAATTTTCCTAACAGCTTTATTATCATACTCCGTCATTCAATAAAAACATTTCACAGTACTAATATCAAATAGTTCAAATATTCCTAGAGGGAATCGTAAAACTACTTGAATTCTCAAACTGTGAAAAACATGTACATCTATTTTTTTTTCACATAAATCACACCTGGATATTTTAAAATTTTAGATTTCTCACGGTCAAGCACCAATGAGGTAATTAACATTCGTTTGTTCAGTCCCTACTGTTTGTCCCGCTTGCTTTTTGAAGTTATTGTTCTAGGTGTGTCATATAGTCAACGGAATCACAACGCTAACTGATGTGTCACGCCCAAAGCAAAGAAACGTTAGCCATTGCCTTTGTAAGATAATACACACTGCTTGGGAGATAGTCTGGCTTTTCTTTCGTCTTATTTCTTATATATAGACCTTTGACATAGCTCTAATTAATTAATAATTTGTTATCGAGCACTCACTGTCAAAAATTTCTCAGTTTCGATAAATTAAGATGTGCTCAGAGGAGCAGATGTGTGTATATTCTGCACACACAGACGAATACATACATACATACATACATACATACATACACACACACACACACACACCACACACACACACACACATACATACATACATACATACATACATACATACATACATACATACATACATACATACATACATACATACATACATACATACATACATATTGGTGATTTATATATCATATTTAACGCATATATACTGTTGAAAGCCTTTTGAACTGCAGCATTAGTCTTGAGAAAGCATATATTATAAACATATAATGTTAAAAGACAGAAATAAAGCAGCATCAACAGCAAGGGAAAATCGTCCAGGTGTGGCAGTGGTATTGCCAAATCCACATTTCTGCTTTTTTGAGCTTCATCAGTAGCAAGTACCTACTGGCGTAGCATGCTAAGCAAAGCTCTGCTGCTAGCTAATATAGTTAGATAGAGATTGCAAGTTCAGTAATGTCGCATGTATACACACATACATACACATGATCGTTTTGGACGGTTCATTATTGACTTAAATTTAATATTCTTATTTAACTTCAATAATGCTGTCTACCTCATCCCAGGAATTATCTTCGGCCTGTTCATCTTTATTTGTTAATTTTTAATTTATAAATAGATTCAAATAACGAATGTACGGAAATGTATGATGCATAAGAAATACGTAGCTTCAGAGATTCTTTTCTATTGCTAGTAGCCTATCGGTGGTGTTGGCCTAATCATGCCTGAGAAATACTTATCTTGGCCTACTTGGACATTGAGTATTGTTATCCTAATCAAAGTCAAAATTAAATTCACTGCTAATTTATACTGCCTGAAATTTGTAAACCTGCATATATTCATATTTCTGAAAATCTTTTTTACTATTTTAATCGTCTCGTAAAGGCAGCGAGCAAGCAGAAACACTACTTCATCGGAAAGAACGCTCAGCGGCATTTCTGAGTTCAAATGCAGCCGAGATCCACTTGCCTCTCATCCATTCGGGGTCGATGAAATAAGTTGTAGTTGAGAACTGGGGTCAATGCAATTGATTCCCCCTCCCCGACTGTTTCACGTCTTGGGCCTATAGTGGAAAGAATGTTAACCGTCTCTTATTTTCAACCTGTGTCTGTCATTAGACTGCAGCCATGCTGGGGCACCGCCTTGAAGGGTTTCGACGAACAAATCGACCTTAGTACTAATCTTTTAAGTCGGGTAATTGTTTTATCGTTCTCTTTTTGCTGGACCACTATGTTACGAGGATGTAAAGAAACTCTCAACGGTTGACAAGCAGTGGTAGAGAGCGAACACAAACACAAAATTTGTAAACCTGCAAATATCCATATTTCTGTAAACGCAATATTTTTATATTAAATCTTTGAAAGGCGGTGAGTTGGCAGAAGCGTTAGTACGCCGGAAAAAACTGCTTAACGGCATTTCTACTAGTTTTACCTTACGAGTTCAAATGCCACCGAGGTCGACTTTGCGTTTCATCCTTCCGAGATCGATAAAATAAGTAGCAGTTGAACACTGGGGGGGGGGGGGGCAATGTAATACATATACATAAATATCCAGTTTCCATCTACCAAATTCATTCAGAAGGCATTGATAGACTTGGAGTTACAGCAGCGAGCACCTACCCAAAATGCCGCGCAGTGGACTGAACTCGAAGCCGTGTGGTTGCAAAGCGAACTTTTTAACCATACGCCTATGGTTAATCAATAATTAAAAACCATAAATATTTTAATCTTTTTCAATAGCACACGTCTTATTTAAACATTGGAGTATATGTAATATTTCATTTTAGTTATGAAAAACTAAATAAACGTGCATATATAAAAGTGCATATATACACACACGCACACACACTCTCCCATACACACAAAACACACACATACAATCTCTCTCTCTCTCTCACTATCTATCTATCTGTCTGTCTATATATCTATCTGTCTATCTCTCTCAAACACAAACAGACATGCACTCGTTATATTTGTACAGACACATTCCAAAGTGTGAAGAGGACGTTAAAGAAATAATGAGAGAGGCTCTAAAAAATAAGTTTATATCAAGGAAGTAACTGATAAAAAATATATGTTAAAAATAATTTCATTCTTCTTAAATGACATAAAAAGGCTGACATACAAAATGTAAATGTTACTCAGTACACAATGACTATAAATATAAATAGATCTTGGTTCAAGAACTCGTCTGGGTGTTATATAAATAAATGTAATAAATATTACGATAGCTGACTACGTCAATATACTTATAAAGTATAGATAATACTATTATTTAATGGTTTTTAAATATTGAATCAAGTACTTTTTTCGGTGCAAAAGTTCCGTCTTTGCAAGGCATTTTTATCTGTTGCTTCCTTGTTCGAACAAATAAAATTCGATTTGCATTGTTTCGGTAAGAATTCTTAGTCGTTCGAGAATTACGCATGAACTTCAGTTGATGTCACAGAAATATGGTGTAAAGTATTAAGGTAAACCTGTAACTAAGTAATATACTACACACTAGTGCCTCCCTAACAGTACGGTTCGGCTCATTATTGCCGTGGGGGATGGTTAGGTACACTCCGAATATTGTTAAGCTATATCAAACGATGTGAAAAATTCAAGCTGAACATCTCGTTACAAAGTGAATGAAGTAAAGTACTCAATAAGTTTCCGTGGTTTAAATAGGGAATATATATGTATGTAGTGTACTGTTCCGTGATGGTAAGGTAAATAATAAAAGTACTCCATCTGGTGAGAGATAAATATTATTTAATAAACACAATATATGTTTTTATGAGTTGCTATTAGTTTCATGTTATGAAAACAGCTCGAATCTGGTAAAAATAAAAAGTCACAGGAAAAAGTCATGGAAAAAGTTACAGGGGTTTTCTTCGAGAGGGAGTCATCCGAGGCAATTTGTCCTAGGGGGATTTTGGCCAGATCCCATAAATTAATTGCGACTTTATGTGCTGGTTGAAAATCACCTAAAAAAGATTCTGAGGTCGATACATTAGACTAAAAATTCCACAAGGCGGTGCCCCAGCATGGCTGAAGTCCAATGACTGAAACAAGTAAAAAGAGTTTTAGAAATTTTTTTTAAATTGAAGAATAACCAAAATAAAAAATATATAACCGAGGGGCTTATAAAAACTTTTCAAGTGGTTTGGCTGTTATTTCTAGCATGTGGAGAGACATTCTAGGCTTAACTTCATGCGCTGGTTGAAAATCATTAAAAAATCATTTGGGGTCGATACATTCTGAAAAAATTTCACGCAATCCTCAGGATAATAGCTCATAAATATGTGTGTGTGTGTGTTTCTTTTAACTTCAGGCAAATTACATCAAGGTATTTTTATTTGCTCTAATGTGTTACACAAGTATAAAATAATCTGGAAACCATTGACATAGAAAACCGGACTCGCGATCTGCGAGATGCACTGTATCTTTAGGGATCCGGACAAAAGCCCCTTAGCTAAAGTGTGAAAGTGGACAAAAACCCAATAGTTAAAGTAAGAAAATGGACAAAAGCCCCCACGGTTATATTTTTCGGTTATTTTTTCTTTTTATTTGTTGCAGTCATTAGACTGTGGCCATGCTGGGGCATCACCTTCAGAAATTTTTTCAGAATGTATCGACCCCAAATGATTTTTTAATGATTTTCAACCAGCGCATGAAGTTAAGCCTAGAAGGTCTCTCCACATGCTAGAAATAACAGCCAAACCACTTGAAAAGTTTTTATAAGCCCCTCGGTTATATATTTTTTATTTTGGTTATTCTTCAATTTAAAAAAAATTTCTAAAACTCTTTTTACTTGTTTCAGTCATTGGACTTCAGCCATGCTGGGGCACCGCCTTGTGGAATTTTTAGTCTAATGTATCGACCTCAGAATCTTTTTTAGGTGATTTTCAACCAGCACATGAAGTTAAGCTTAGAAAGTCACTCCACATGCTATAAATAACAGCCAAATCTTAAAAAAGTGTCTTTCTTTATAATTTCATGTAAGCACAAACGGAAATCGCGGTTGTAAAAAAAAAAACCCTTTTATTTTCCAAAATTCCAATTTTTAAGTAAACAAAATATATTCATTCGAAAATAGATAAGTAGAATAGAGTAACAGAACACAAGACTTTTTACTACTCGATGTGCATATTGTATGAACTCTAACAAAAGGGAATGCATCTACTTCAAGAAATGTGAAGAAACATAAAAACGATAATTCTGTCATAATTCTGTTAGACCTTCAACGGCCGGAGAAAGTTCAAAAGGTCAGCTCATTCTCATTATTCTATAAGTTTTGAGAGAAGAAAACAAAGGACTTTAAATTTAAATTTTAAAATGCTGATTTTTCAGCGACTAAAAATTCTTCAAGGTGGTGCCCCAGCATGGCCACAGTCTAATAGCTGCAGCAACAAGTATAAATATTAAAAAATTCTGGCGTCGATACAGTCGACTAAAAATTCTTCAAGGTGATGCTTCAGCATGGTCGCAGTGTAATAACTGCAACAAGTAAAAATAAAGAATTCTGGCGTCGACTAAAAGTGGTACCCCAGCATGGCCACAGTCTAATGACTGAAACAAGTAAAAGGTGTATCTTTAGGAAAGAGGGTTACTTTCAGCAGTGGACACATTCCTGCTCTTGCTTGAAGGTTATAGCTATTTTCTACCTTTACCATACCCTTTTACATCCATCTACATTTAGATTGCCATTAAATGAAAATGTAGCTAAGAAGTTTGCTTCATAAATACGTAGTCACGGATTCAACTTTAATTTAAGTGTCTCAGGCGAATGCTTTATAAGATATCCTCGAATGGACCAAACCCTGGTAAGTGAAATTTGGCTGAGGGAAATTGTTCGGAAGCCTGTTGTAAGGGACTTTTCAATTTTTTGCAAGCATTCAAACTTAGTTTCTGTGCTAAGAATCGCTTCTTCCTGCTATTTACAGAAGTCCTGAAAAGGATAATGAGCACTGCCATTTCTTCTTTATTCAAGCCGTCACTTCGCCCCACAAAACACTGTAGTTATGTTGTATAGTTTGTTTTCTAACGACTGCTGGCTTACTATAAGTTTCTAAAATATACCGTATTTACCGGCGTACATGATACGAATTTTTTAAATTTTGAAATGTACCAAAACGCTACACTGCTTCGAAATACGGTCGTACTACGGATGAGAGACCGAGAGTTACAGGCTAAGGAGCTGGGTGAGTATTACTTCGCTAGGCACAGTAATTGTTACTTATAATAAAATATTGGTAACAAAGCTAAATCATTGCAGCCTGTGAGGACAAACGTGCGAAAAAATTGCCTACGGTACTCTGGCAATTGTGTGGGAAAGTAACACCATCTTATTATACCTTTTTTCCTCAGCGTACATAACCCATACCTGATATGTGTTTTACACTATTTAATGACTATGTTACCTTTAAGAAGCATTTTCTAATTATCTAAATGAAAATTCACCAACAAAAATGAAAGGAATATTAAAATTTCATTCACCTGACAGTTATTTACAATGACAACAAAACCAGAGAGGTGGTGTGCCACCCTGATGGACAATAGTGGTGCCACAAAACATCATAGCCAAAAATACGAGTTTTATATCCGGTATGGTATTTCTCTTGACGAAAATATAAACAATTATACAGTTGATCTGAAAGAAGATAAAGTTGATATACGGTACTCCCATAACGTATTTATTTACAATAAATTTATGATGTCATACTAAATTCCAGTTTACGATCACTGTGTTGTATTTACATGTCACAGTATTGAATTTACGTACACAGAATCATACATTTTCTTTCAAAAAAAAAATCCACTTTAGAGTATCTTTCAATAGGTGTATGGTGAAACATAATAAATTTGTTTTTCTTTTTTTCCACTTGTAAAATAGAAGGTGCGTCTTATACGCCGGAAAATACGATAATCATTGCATATTTTTAAAAATTAAATCTGAGAATTCAACACCAGACTGCTACTCGTTTTAGTGATCGAGTGCGCTACATTCAAGAGGTTTAGTCGATAATATCGAAGTCATTACAGGTAACCCTTTGTAGGATAAATGATAACACTGAACTGGTGGGATTTGAACACAAAACATAAAGGAGCGTAATTGAATTCCTCAAGATGGTTTGTTCGACGCTCAAATGATTCGTCCAATCATAAGGCTATTGCAAATGGAGCAAATAAAATCATTAAAAAAAAACGATGTAAACTAAGATTGCACAAAGACACACACACACACACAATATATGTGTGTGAATAAATTTTAAATAAAAAAATACATAAAATGTGTTCTATGAAATATCTCAAATCAATAAAAAGTATTATTTCTATTGTTGTTGATGTTAAGTTCAGGCTAGCCTTTGTGGAACAAACAGATCTATGGCACGTAGGATGTCAGTCGATGACTAGGCACGGACTACTAAAACATTGTTCGTTCAGTTCGTTTTTGTTTTATCGATATTTCATCGTTTGACCGGTTTTCAATGTTTTTTTTTATTTCGAGCACAATGTATCTAGTGAGTCTTTCTTATGTAAAGACGATGGGGTGTAATCTGAGTGATATTTGGCAACAAATTCTTGCAGGTCAAACATGTAGGTCAAACACGTAGAAGTTTCTTGTAAGTTGTAAAGTTCTGGTATGACTTTATATTGTAACCAATCCCAAACAATACGAGTGAGACTTTGCTAATTTTCGTTATGAAATTCATAGCACGAAAATGGATTGAAGTTCATTGATGTATTTACTTAATATTATTATTTTTTAATACCTTTATTTTGTCTTGTGATTGGGAAGTTCAGATGATTTTTAGTTATGGGTTTCTTTATAAAGGAAAAGGAGCCGACCATATCTTTTTACAGGGCCTCCCAAACTAGTGCAAAAAGGTAGAAAGAAACCATGATTTATAGACTGTGTAACGAAATGTCGAATTATCCTCAACCACGTGTCTGAGTCAATTCCACAAAAGACATCCAAAGGAATTTTTAGTATTGTGTCATCTATGTGACCTGATATGTGTAAGATGGTAGGGTTTTATTTAAGGAAAATCTGGTTACTACCTGCAGTAGGTCGAGCGACAAAGTAGAGACTCCTTTGTCGATTGAAGGTCGTTAGTAAAGGTGATTTATATTAAAATATATGTAAAAATTAAAATATAACATTTTATTTCTTTTTTAACTATTGCAGTCTGCTGGGTATTTTTTGCTCTATGCATGTATTATATTTGTAACGAGCACTCAAAGAGCGCAAACTTCCGCCAAGGCAACACCAACGCCCTCTCAACGATTAGCCGGAGATGATTTTTAAAATGAGAATATCTGAAATAAATTCGACTGCACTCATAAACGAGAATACTAAAAATGAAACCGACGGCTCTCAAAAAAAAAAAAAAAAAAACAGGATGAATAATCCGAAATCCTTGTCCAGTACCGGATCGATCTTAAAATCTAATCAACTCGTGCCAGTCACGGGGCCAAACATCTCTGGAAATTTCATCCGAATCCATCCAGCGGTTGTTGAGACATCTTGTCCACGAACAAACACGACTGAAAACAATACACCCTAATTTAATAGACATTTTTTAAATAGTCCTTAGTAGATACTTTTAAGAGACTTTTCTGAAATACTCTATACGTATATATCTTTATACATATATATATATATATATATATATATATATATATATATATACGCACACACATATATTATGCAATGCTTTAGGCTATATATACATATATTAGACAAAGATTTCCCAACAATACGATAGGCAAGCCTATGTCATGGGCATAAACAAAGACTCTTACACCTAGGTGCCGTTATGTGACTGTCAACAGTTGATATTCATCATGCACTGACACCACGGGTTTGGCATTCTACGACTCTGAAGTGGATAGACATTTTAGAAACACAAACATTGGGAAATATTTACATGTCTCCCTCAAATGTTATTTTTATACACAGATTTTCCCCAACCTTTACCTTATATGTTTGTCTTCTTTTTATATATTTTTTTGTCCTTCTGCTTTCAGAACGCTGTTAAGTGTTTTTAAAAATTATCTAGATAGGTTTGTTTTCTGTTTGGTTCCGTATTTTTTTTTTAATCTCGTTATTATAATAGTTTATTTGACCAGTGTTTTGTCATCCTCTCTGCATCGAATTTGAAACTTACCTTGACAGACAAAAAGTTGTGCTTGTAAAGAATATTTAAGTAGGTTTTATACTTTATGTTTTTATACTTATTTCCACAAACAAATCTTTTGTAAATATTCATTTCATCCACTCACTCACTCACTTACTTACACACACACACACACACCTGCACGCACTATGTGCATGAGTACTTATTGTAAGGATTAAATTGAATGAAAAGTAAAGTTCAACCCGTCGACATTTAAACTTAAAGCTTGGGTTAAAGTCTTATTCTGGTGTTAGTCTGCTTCAGTTAATTCACCGTACTTAATAAAATAGCATACTGTCATATCACACACTTACCTTCGGAGCATGCGTCTACTAAAGGCAGATTCGCAACACCCATGGTAAACGTGGTTTTTAATTTCTAGTGAATACAGCTGACCATTTAGTACTATCATATATCCAAGATGAACCTGACAAATAACGAATAGTTTATAATCGATGTGTCTCATTTCAAGATTGAATTAAGGACAAGCGACCATTATGTATATAGGAATGTGCGCATGCATGTATCGACCTTCGATTATGGTATAATAATCTTGCTCAAGAAGGGATACAGTAGAACTAAATAGAACGTCTGGATTTTCAAGCAAATTTAACTTTTAACCATTCTACTCCGGCATCTATCTATCTAGCTAATGTGTGTATGTACGCGTGCTTCTGCGTGCAACAGAAAATGGCAGTAGGATTTAATAATGGTTTCAAGTTTTGGCACAAGGCCAGCAATTTAGGGGGAGAGGGTAAGTCGATTTTATCGACCCCATTGCTCAACTGATACTTATTCCATTGACCCCCAAAAGAGTTAAAGGCAGAATTTACCCCGGCGGTATTTGAACTCAGAGCATAAAGACGGGCGAAATGTCGCTGAGCATTTTACCCGGAGCACTAATGATTCTGCCAGCTCGCTGCTTAACAGTAAGATTTAATAATAGTAATCGAATTATGGTGGAGGCACGTGGCCTAGTGGTTAGAACAGCGAACTCACGGTCGAGGAATCGCGAGTTCGAATCTCAGACCGGGCGATTGTGTGTTTATGAGCGAAAAACCTAAGCTCCGGCAGAAGGTAATGGCGAACTTCTGCTGATTCTCTCGCCACAACTTTCTCTCACTCTTTCCTCCTGCATCTTGCAGCTCACCTGCGACGGATCGGCGTCCCGTCTAGGTGGGGAACGTATTCGCCAAGGAAACCGGAAAACCGGCTCTGTGAGCCAGGCATCAACAATCGAATTATGATGGTATAAGTTTTATGAAGGGTCATCATTGAGATTACACTTTGAGTGGATTAAAAAGAACCCAACGTAATGTATCACAAACAAGAGCGGCAGAAAAAGTATCTAGACTACGATGGTGTGATAATAAATATCAGTTATGTAAAGTTTTTTGAATTCAGACATTTGTTATCGGATGTTGTTCACCAAGGGAGAACACCAAGTATCGTTCTTTAAATAAAAGGCACATCTGACATAAACGCCACTTTTAATGTCAGGTAAGGAGAAGCTATCTCTGCCTCAGAACAAAATATTAACTAAAATGTTATCAATATTCGGAAAGAGGATGTCGAGCTGGCAGAATCACAAGCAAGCCGGGCAAAATGCTTAGCGACATTTCGTCAGTCTTTATGATCTGAGTTGAAATTCCACCGAGGTCGACTTTGCTTTCATCCTTTAGGGGTCTATAAAATAAGTACCAGTTGAGTACTGGGGTGAATGTATTCGACTTATCTCCTCTCCCGAACTTGTTGGTCTTGTGCCAAAATTTGAAACCAATATGTATTGGCGAAAATTATTACATGATCAAAATACGACGATTATTGTTCAAACTTGCTAGATTGGTGCGGCCAGTATTGCTCTTGTACAGTTTGTATGTTGACAGCTGTAGGAAAAACATTGGCATAAAGCAACAGTAAAAGGTTGCAATGTGTCGAAGAAGGACTGTAATGGTGTGTGGTGGAATTGAGGTGGACACATTATTAACAAATTTTCCGGCATACACGTCGAGATTTTCGGCTTAAAATTTAAAAAGCGAGGTCGACTTATACACTAAGACAACATCATAAGATTATAGACTTGGAAAAGATAGTGACGATGTTTAAATATTTACAACTAGCAGTATCGCCCGGCGTTGCTCGGGTTTGTAAGGGAAATAACTATAAAGCATTTTTAGAGAGTTATAGCCAAAAAATAGCAAAAAAATGGAAAAAAAATTATGGTAAATTTTTTTTTGAGAGTTAAAAAGGTCGAGTTGCGTCCCCTAGACAGTCTGTGGTTTGTGTTTCTGATTCTCAACCCCATGTCGAATTTATCGATTTTTTTCAGAACTGGGGGAACTTTTCAAAATTTTCGCTGCGTTAGTTTTGAATTATGACATTGGGCTATGTGTGTGTCAAGTTTCATCAGAATCAGTTGAAAGCAGTGGTCAGGGTGAGGGTACAACATAACAGACACACAGACACGCAGACTGACAAACTGCCGTTTATATATAGAGAGATACATGTTTACGCTATATGCTACGTCTACTTGTATACCGGAAAATACGGTACTAACGAAAGAGAGACGATTGAACCGGGGGTGCCCGAAAGAAAAAAAAAACGCGTTAAGAGGACCCCAAGAAACAGAAATGAATCTTTTAAAGCAAACCTATTTGTTATACAATTGAGAAAGTAGGAAACCCTTTACAAAAAACTTTTTGCATTTTCAAAGACTTTGTATATTTCAATAGTATCAGAAATAGGATTGGTTTCAAGGATCCAATTCAACTGTTTATGTGTGTGTGTATGGATATGTACATACATGTACATACGTATACACACATACATATATACGTATACACATACATACATATCTAATATTCTAATAATATATGTATATATATAGAAATATATTTGTTTTTGTGACCCCCTTCGGTCATGAATGACCATGGGATTGCTCCTAGAAAGTTACCCTCCGAGACAAGGTTGTTTATGGAAGATCAGCAGTCGCCCATGCATACCAGCCTCCCCTCTCTACGCCACCGATGTTATCCAAGGGAAAGGCAAAGGCCGATACAGCTTGGCACCTGTGACGTCGCAGCTCATTTATTAATAAGCAAGTGGCTGAGCACTCCACAGATACGTGGACCCTTAACGTAATTCTCGGGATGATTCAGCGTGACACAGAGTATGACAAAGCTGGCCCTTTGAAATACGGGTACAACAGAAACAGGAAGAAAGGGTGAGAGAAAGTTGTGGTGAAAGAGTAAGCACCTTCTGTCAGAGCCTCATGGAGCTTTAGGTGTTTTCGCTCAATAAACGCTCACAATGCCCGGTCTGGGAATCGAAACTGCGCCTCCACATAGAAATAATATATATGTATATATATATATATGTATATATGCATATATATATATGCATATATATATAGGCATATATATATATATATATGTATATATGTATTTGTATATATATATGTGCATATATATGTGTATATGTATATATGTGTATATATATGTATGTGCGTATATATATATATATATGCACATTATACATATATATATATATATATGTATATATACATATGTATATGTGTATACATGTATATATGTATATACATGTGTATATGTATATACATGTGTATATATGTGTGTATATATACATATGTATATGTGTATATATGTATATACATATGTGTATATATGTGTATATATATATATATATATATATATATATATATATATATATATATATAATTTCTTTACTACCCACAAGGGGCTAAACACAGAGGGGACAAACAAGGACAGACAGACGGATTAAGTCGATTAAATCGACTCCAGTGCGTAACTGGTATTTAATTTATCGACCTCGAAAGGATGAAAGGCAAAGTCGACCTCGGCGGAGTTTGAACTCAGAACGTAACGGCAGATGAAATACGGCTACGCATATATATATATATATATATATATATATATATATATATATATACTAGCACGTACATACACATATATAAAAGGACATATAAAAGTACATGATTTATGGATATGTATACAGTATATATTACATGGTAAATCCGTATGTACACAAACATATTCTCGTGTTAGCTTGTATGTATACATCATAGTTTAAGATTACGGGACATCAGGCGGATATAAAAGGATCTAACAGGCATCAATCAATATCCATTACAACATACCTAATTACAGCCACCGCTGAGATATCCTCCGTTCAGAGAGAGACACAGAAATAAGAAAGGTTTGAACACAAGGACAAATACAGTGCACACGTATGTGTGTGTTAATAATGAAAGAAACGAAATGAATGAACGAATAAATAAATAAATCCGTACATTCTAAACTAGTGTCAACGACCAAATGGCGCCGACCAACATATGTAAGCACTTAACGAAGACATCTATATAAAACTGCGTGTAGACCACGGGACCGGCCTACCATGTGTGTCAAGACGTGACAGCAGTGATTAATTTGCATACACCGTGTCACTTTGTTAGGCATATGTTTCAAGGTTTTTTTTTTTTTAAATCTTACTTTGTCATCTTCATGGCACGATTTAGCACACAAGTTGAGAAACTTCTGCAAGGACAAATTTAGAAATATATTTGTTAATATCGCCCGGTGTTAATAGCAAACTACCCTTTTCCTTTGGTTGTCGTTGTTTTGACGCCTGTTCTAAAGTTGCTACTACTGCTAGTGCTGCTGTTGATGACGACGACGACAGGACGCCTTCATCATTATTTTCTCGTTAATAATGGGAACACTGCTGTTTCTTTTGCTAATGATGTTACGAAGTGTTTTTAATGAGATGCTACTGCTGCTACAAGTGGTTGAAAATTGTATCAAATCTTATTAATATTTTGAAATAACTGATGTGTCAGCTGGGTTCTCCTTAAATAAAACCACACTGTATACACCATTCTTCTCCATATAAACGAATTCTTCCACTTATCCACATCTTAGGACTAAAATCGTGGAGTACTTTTTCACCAAAACTTCAATCTTACAGGCTACCTAATAAAATATTACACTATCGCTGCATCGCGGAGACTACTTCTGCATCACAGGTAGAACTATAGGCACAAGAGCAGAACTTTTGAGGTGGGGTATCTACTCGATTACATCAACTTCAGCACTTAATTGGTAGTTATTTTATCGACCCAGAAAGAATAAAAGGCAAAGTCGACTGCGGCGGAATTTGATCTCAGAATGTAAAGCCGGAAGAAATGCAGCTAAGCATTTTTGTCTGGCGCGGAACGATTCAGCCAGGCCTTCCGCCGCCTTTACAGGTTCCAATTTTGGCACAAGGCCAGGAGGAGAGGGGATACTCGCAAACATCGACCCCAATTCTTGACTGTACATTTTATTTTCGGCTCCGAAAGGATGAAAGGCAAAGTTGACCTTGGCATGAGTTTAACGAGGTTTGGCAGCAAAACTTAAGCTCGAAGAAATACCGCGAAGCAGGTTGTCTGTCGCGCAAATGATTCAGCCAGCTCGCTGCCATATGTAGCACTGATAGTTAACAGCAGTTTCACACCCGATGTCAATCAGTCCTATATGTATTATAGCACTTCCAAGGTCTCTGATGTAATTCTTTGACAAAGTTATTTGACACGGTCTTAGCTTTTATTATTTAACCCATTTTCAAATTATCTTTGTTTAGTACAGCCGTTCACGGAGACGTTTAAAAATGCAATCATAGCTAACACCATTTCATTGTACAAATGTCTTCGTTACATTATAACCCTGCCTAACAACTTCAGTTTTCATTACTATAAACGTTCTTTAATTATAATAGTGTTAAAGATTAGACATGTCACGCACTCATCTAGAAGTTAACAAATATATATTTGTTACACGACTCCAACGATAAGAAACTGTCGTTAGGAATATTGGGGTGGCCAAAAATTTCGCTGGGAAAATTTTTAAGGGAAAGTATAACACAAAGTTTTAAACAAAAAACTATTTATTTAATCAATAATATAATTGTCGTTTAGTTTCAGTACCTTTTGTCATCTTGTGGGCAAATCCATTATTCTCTGCTTATAGAATTTCCTGTCGTTAATGGCGAAAAACTCTTTCAGCTGAATTTTTACATCCTCTTCAGTGCTGAGGGTTTGCCATTCAGTGAATTTTGAAGAAGTCAAAACAGATGGAAATCTGGAAGCACAAGGTTGGGCGAATAAGGAGGGTGAGGTAAAACTTTCATGTCAAGACCCAGTAACATCTGCAAAGATGCGTGTGGTCTGGGGCATTGTCGCGATAAAAGACAATACCCTTACGATTAGTAAGTGTTAGACGCTTCTGGTGGATCACTGTATTTAATTTCTTCAGCTGGTCACATCCAAAGTAATGCTCTTGTTCGTAGGAGGAAGTTCGTAAGAGACAACCATCTTTAGATAAAGTCCTCTTTTTGGAGGTTGTTTCTGTTGGATCACTGCACTTTCCCACGATCGTATGCCCTTCACATTGTTATAGACGATCCAATTTTCGTCCCCTATCACCATGCATTTGCAACAAATCATCCCCGGTCTTCACACATTTGCAACAAATCGCAGCTGAACATTAGCTGGGCCAGATTCTTCGCATTCCACTGATGTGAAACCCAGAGCCTGCTGACGGAAAAAGTTGATGCAAATGATTTTCAACACTCGATTTGGATATTTGGAGAATATCTACTAACGTCCTGGTCGTATAACGGGTGTTGGTCAAGACTAACTCGTTCATTTTGCTGCTGTTGAGTTGTCCGGCCAGAGCAAGGTACATTTTGAACTGAAAAATCTCCTGATCAAAATCTTAAAAACCACTTCTGACACGCATTTTCTGTAACAGCATTCTCTCTGTACACAGCACATATTTTCGTTCAGGTTACTGCTTCTTTCTGGGTTTTTTAAAATAAAAAAAAGCATATGTCGACAATATTCATTTTGTTTCTCCATATTCGGGGCGATCTAGAACATGCAAAATACAACCTGTCGCATTGCAGGTTTGCATCTAACTACGTTAGTGCATCAGGTATCTAATATGTATGCATGCCGTATGCTTGCTTTGATTCATGATCTAACTTGATGGAGCTGGGGTTATCCCAGGTTAGTGGTCCCAGAAACATCATCATGCGTAGAGCCGACCAGGTCCCCAGTACTCTCCATTGCTGGCGAGCCCGTACCAGCCTCTCTGCATCCTCCAAGGTAACGACGAGCCTCTTGAGATCTTCCTTAATCACGTTTAGCTATCTGGTATGGGGCCTGCCATGAGACCTCTTCCAACTCACAATTGCTGTGCGGAATGAGAGTAAAACCCTGGTAAGATGACCTAACGGAGACGGAGGATATGTGTATGCATGCACAAAGGGAAAAAACGGACGAACTTTTTGGCTAACCCAATATTTATTCCGATGCTCTAATGAATCTGCCAGCTAGCAATAATTGAAATTATCAAACCTGCGTAAATTTATTATAAATATGAATAGATAAAAACATGAATTTAATTAACTTTATTTTGTTATCTAATATGATTTTATGCTTTGGATAACAAAACTGCTTGATAGTACTGGTCACCAGTCATGGGTTTTACAAGATTATAGGCTTTGGTCAGCTAACTTAGTTCAATATTTTGATTTCATTAAATTCATTTGCAAAAAGATTTGTTCGCGCAAATAGGGGGATCTGAACTAAATAAAATGCTGATTGCGTTAATGGTTATCACGAATTGACTTCCAAGCATCATATATAGTTTGTCTGACTTTGGAATCATTTCAATTTGGTTTCATTTATGTTATGACTTTTGGAAAGTCTGGCCTTCTGACAGTTGACTTCTTACAGTAAGTTCTTTCCGTATAATTATAAATTTTAATATCTCGAATTCTTCATCAGTTATATCGCCTCTTTTTTGCTAAAAATCAGGCTGAATTATCCATGGAAATATAGATGGATTTCTTGGAGATATTTCAGAGTCAAAGAACGCTGTAGAATACTCTAAAATAGATTCTTGTTTTTGAAAATCAGCAAATCTTTTACTGAATTATTTTGCATGTTTATCCTGTAAATGAGTTTTATCGATATTCTTTCGTTGTAGTTTTGAAGTGACGAACATGTTAGTTTACCATTCACGATGTCACTCTTTTAAATATTTTTTATTTGCACACAAATGCCAAAACCTCATCTAACAACTGCAGAATTGTGTTTCTTTTCTCTTCAAGAATTTTACTATGCAAGTTTAAATGACATTATAACTACCATAAGATATATCTTTTCCAATCAATCAGGATCTCCCAGATCATGGTGCGCAATTAATGTCCTTGATTTGCAGTTCAATGATATTTGATAATGTATCAAAGCTCTATCTTTGATTTTCCTTGTCAGAGAGAAAAATTGCTTTCATTTTTACTAATTACATCACTTTTGTTGTTAATGTCAAAAAATAACGCTCAGCAATATTTAAGAACTTATCTTTCATGTATTCTGCATTGATAAAAGGTTTTCCGATTTATAATTACAATAACAATAGCAAGAATAGTTACTTGTTTTCTTCTGCAGTTAGAGAATCTGTTTTTTACGCTCTCCAACCAAATGGATACTTTTCAACAAAAGTGGACTGTTTATTAATAAAATGTTTTAGGTCTCCCTTTTAAGTATTGGCAAATTTTTTATAATATATATTTTACAATGAGAAGTCAACTGAGACTTCTACGAAAGTTATGTGTCTAATCAAGCGTTGTCGAAATACCTCTTTCCATCGCCAATCTTTCTTTTTACGCGTCCAACATAATCACTCCATCACATCACACCAAATCCATATAGGTCATGATAAAGCCATTATAAAACTTTTACAAAACTTACATGATAGCGAGGGACAAGACAAAAACAAAACACGAATAAAGCCCACTACGAGCCTTAGACGAGTGATTCTCAAACTGACAAATAACAGCACCGCTAACAAAACAGGAAAATATTTTTGCCCCTCTTTATTAATGCAAGTTTAAGTGACATATTATAGAGTTTGCATGTATGTGTTTTTCACTGTTCCTTTTTTCACTATGGTATCGGGCAGTTAAAACAATTAAAAACCATATGAATGCTATTGAACATCACAAGTTTTAATCTTCATAATTATCACGGGGTCTGCTAGCCACAGAAAAAAAATGCAATAAATCAAATTTTAATAATTATCTCGAGTGCACTGAAAATAACAAGCAGTAACTAGAAATTCGCGTTCGTCAGGTGAGTTTAGAGACTGAGTTTGGTGTCTAAGAATTAATGTATTATAAACAAAATTTTCACACAATCTCTATTCATGATAATAAAATTATTATTTTTTGAATAACAATGCTTCTGTTTTCCATTTTTCATTAGAAAATTATTTAATTAAAATATTATGAAAATGAAATGAATCTAAAACGGCCCCTCCCCAGCAAAGAAATTTCGAGTGAAAATTAATCATCAAAGTCTTTGAGAATAATTTAAATCTGTTATTTCTCAGACGAGAAAAATAATTTGATTAAAACGTATGAAAACGGAAAAAATATATCACATAAAAATCAATAAAAAACGCAATTTTTGGGTGTTGGTGATGTTTTCTTTAAACGTGAGTTAAACTGACTTCGCTCCATGTGAGTTTTGTTGTATTGCATTGTTAATTTGCTGAATTGCTAAAACCGTTATTAAATGGAATTGTTGCAATTGCTGTTGTTAACTGGCTGTTATGTTTTTCTTCCCCATTTATGGGTTAAATTAGGAATAATACTGTCATGGAAGGTAAACCAACGGGAAGTTACACTGCGGTGACCGGTAAAGGCCAGTCAGTGGCGGTACTGCAGGTCCATGAAATAGAACTAAAAGAGAAGAATTATAAAAAACTAGCAGTATCACCCGGCGTTGCTCTGGTTTGTAAGGGAAATAACTATATATGCATTTTTAGAGAGTTATAGCCAAAAAATAGCAAAAAAATGCATTAAAAATGGAAAAAAATGATGGTAAATTGTTTTTTAAATCGTTGACTCATCGTAGACATTTTTAGAGAGTTACTTCCCTTAATATAATAGCGAAGAAATGCATTAAAATGGAAAAAAATGATCGTAAATTTTTTTTTAAATCGTAGACTCATCGTAGACGCGCGCTAATACCCAGAAGGGCTCGATATGAATCACGATTATAAGATACCCGGTTTTGGTTAAACTGCACCCCAAAATGTGGGAGTAGTTAGGAATCTAAATCGTAGGAGACAGACACACAACTTCACATTTATATATAAAGATTTAACGGTTTGCTGAAGGAGGGAGACAGTCTGAGGTTGACGCCTCCTAAAGAAATGCTGGAAAAACGGGGAAAAGAACGATAATTTACAGAACGTTAAATATAACAACAAAAAAGTGGAAAAAACAGCGGAGGAAAAGATAGAAGAATGTCGACGAGACATAAAAGTCATTACTATTAATATCCAGTACCGCTGCTGTAGTCTCCTTTAAAAAGTTTAGAAATTTTAATATTTCTATTTTTGAAAACCAGTGGATGTTTTCCAGTGAATTTAGGTAAATAATCCTTCGAACAGACGGCCAGCAGCGACGCCTGCTGGGTTCGGCTACTCCACATTGATAAGGGGAAAACTAGTCTGTGGTTGCCAGACCAGCAAGGGGAAGCTGCTGACCTCCCCTGTTCGAAGGTTATAATAGGTGCCGTAGTCTCCTTTAGAGAGATTTAGAAATATCAATATTTCTATTATTATCCGTTGACCATTAATCTAACTTAATACAAGAAATGTGACATATTGTTAGAAATGAAATCTAGAGTTTGTTTGACGACTCTTCTTATTTTCTGATTTCTTTTTATTATTATGTAGTAGAGCTGCAATCTATTTACTCAGTGACTGTCTCGTTCCCTGCTTTATTGCTTAAATATATGGTGCAAAAAATGAACGGCTTGTATATCAGTAAAATCTGTTGGATACATCAAGAAGTAAGAGAAAAAACTAAATAAATATAAGCAATACACTGAAAAACATTGCAGCCCACCACCGTCACAAATTTTATGCTGTGTGAATTAAAATTAGTATATGAAACAGAGTAATTAATTTTTATGAGTATATAAATATTGTTCAATTTACTGCTGAACACTACTCGATATTAGTCGCGCAGAAAGGCAACGAGCTGGCAGATTCGTTAGCGTGCTGGGCAAAATGCGTAACAGTATTTCGTCCGTCTCTAAGTGCTGAGTTCAAATTTTACCGAGGTCGACTTTGCCATTCATCCTTTCGGAGTCGATAAAATAAGTCCAAGTTGAATCCTGGGGTCAGTGCAATCGACTTACCCACTCCCCAGAAGTTGTTGGCTTTGTACCAAAATCTGAAACCAATATTAGCTAATCCTAATGTTTTCCTAATCGCCGTGTTATAGTAACTGTTGTTATTCCTGAAGCTGAAATTTATAAATAATTCAAGGCACATATACATATACATACATGACTCTACAGTTGAGAAGCTCGCTTCCCGACCGTGCGGTCTTGGGTTCAGTTCTACTGTGCAGCAGCTTGAGCACCTGCGTTCTACCGTAGCCTGGAGCCGACCCATGCGTTCTGAGTGAATTTGACAAAAACTGAAAAAATTCCCTCATATATATAACTTCTGCGCCCAAATCAGTAAGTTCTACGAATCATACTTTTTGACAGAGGACACCTCAAAAATGACCGCCAGACGCTGAACGAAAATAAATAAATTGCGACCAAGATCTATAATAGGAGTCCGAGTTATTGGCTGCAGTTACATACTTGAAGTCAGTGTTGACAGAAATGAAATCGAGTTGAAAATACACGTTCAATTTATTAAATTTATACTCGGACTAAGCCCGACCAGCCCGAGTGACGGAGTCGCCACTGACATATATATATAAAGTTAATCCAAACAAGAAAGCACAAAAAGACACAACAACGCGAGGACGTGGAACAAATATAGTATTATTGGACGCTCAGGAAAGAAGGAGGGTTTAACGTTTCGAGCGGAGCTCTTCGTCGGAAACATAGGAGAAGGGAAGACAGAGGGGAAAAAAATCGCCAACGGTACATGCGCGGTGACATTTTGAATGTATATATATATATATATATATATATATATATACATACACACTTATAAATATATATAAGCATACACGTACCTACACACACACACACACATATCAGTAGTGTTTCAGGTGCATAAACGCTGCACATGTTGCAAAAATATAAATAACAAATATAATTTTAATATAAAAACTTTCATTTTTATATGAGACAGCTGCAAAGTGGGTGCATGTATGTTAAATGTACTGTAGTTCAAATATGTCTTGCCTTTTTTTGTTTCAAAATGGCACACTGGCTAAAATGCCAGGTGTTGTCCAATATATATGCGTGCACGTATGCATATGTATCTATCTATCTATCTATCTATCATCTATCTATCTATCTATCTATCTATCTGTCTGTCTGTCTGTCTGTCTGTCTGTCTGTCTGTCTGTCTGTCTGTCTGTCTATTTATTTGTCTGTCTGTCTGTCTATCTATCTATTTGTCTGTCTGTCTGTCTATATATCTATTTGTCTGTCTGTCTATCTATCTGTCTGTCTGTCTGTCTGTCTGTCTATCTATCTATTTGTCTGTCTGTCTATCTATCTATTTGTCTGTCTGTCTATCTATCTATTTGTCTGTCTGTCTGTCTATCTATCTGTCTGTCTATCTTTCTATCTGCCTGTCTCTCTGTCTATATTTTTATCTGTCTGTCTGTCTGTCTTTCTATCTGTCTGTCTTCTATCTATCTATCATCTATCTATCTATCTATCTATCTATCTATCTATCTATCTATCTATATATATATATATATATATATAATATATATATTATATATATATATATAAATCCATCCATATATGCATATGTATGTAAATATAAAATTATGAAGAAAGATTACAAATGAGTTGAGGTTTTCTTTAATTGCTGCTGTTTTAGACGTGCTTTTTATTGGATAAATCGATTACATTATGGAAAACAAGCGTTTTCTTCAGTTGAATTAAAGCTTAAAAATTCATACCAATGTATGTTGACCCTCTCATTTTGGCAATAAACTTGCCAATCTTCATGATATTTCATGTTCAGATGCATTTTGTTAAATTCATTCAGTTGTTAAAACATAAATAAATTTTGATTTTGATTTAGTGTCAGGTGATTTTTTGGACAACCCTGCATATGTATATATATATATATATTTATATATACGACAGGCTTCTTTCAGTTTCCGTCTATTAAATCTATTCACATGGGTTTGTTCGGCCCGAGGCTACAGTGGAAAAAATTTGCTCAAGGTGTCATGCAGTGAGACTGAACCTGGAACGATGTGGTAATTTTATTATATATATTTGAGTTCAACACCTCCATTAGGTTTGATAATATAAGTATGAATGAATATCAACGAGTGGCTGTGTGGTAAGTAGCTTGCTAACCAGCCACATGGTTCCGGGTTCAGTCCCACTGCGTGGCACTTGGGCAAGTGTCTTCTACTATAGCCTCGGGCCGACCAAAGCCTTGTGAGTGGATTTGGTAGACGGAAACTGAAAGAAGCCTGTCGTATATATGTATATATATATATATATATGTATGTGTGTTTGTTTGTGTGTCTGTGTTTGTCCCCCTAGCATTGCTTGACAACCGATGCTGGTGTGTTTACGTCCCCGTCACTTAGCGGTTCGGCAAAAGAGACCGATAGAATAAGTACTGAGCTTACAAAGAATAAGTCCCGGGGTCGATTTGCTCGACTAAAGGCGGTGCTCCAGCATGGCCGCAGTCAAATGACTGAAACAAGTAAAAGAGTAAAAGAGTAAAAGAGAGAGTATCAGTATTGTCAAGTTATTAATTGCAGATAAACAATAATAAATTTATGCAACTTCTATTTCAGTGACTTTTGATGGTTATCAAGACAAAGTCCATCTTGGTCAGGTAACAGCCTATCGTTAACTCTCTAGAACAGGGTTCGCCAAAGGAGTCCGAGGGACCCTTAGGGGTCGGCGAGGAATTACAGGGGATCGATAACACCTAAAATGGTCGAATGGGAGTCGGTGTGCGAAAGACCAGCTCACACAGATGAACTGCTTGAAATACTTAGCGCCATGAAACGTGAGAAAACACAAGTTTTCACTGTAGCGAGAAGTCTGCTGCTGCTAACGTTCGAGGCCTAATGTCGTAATCTGTATCGAAATCGAAGACTGAGATGCGTGATTAAGAGAATGTGAAATGTCAAGTGTTTGCTTATGGAAATGACCAGGCCTGCTGGGGGAGATAAGATATTAAATACATCTGTCATAAACGTTATTGCCAGCATCAGCACCCGGTATGGTACGGTGGGGTAGGGTATTAAGGTATTTTAAATGAAGAGGGTGGTCGATGTGGAAGGAGAAGTGGCTAAAGGGAGTCTATGCGGAAGGAGAAGAGGCTAAACGGGGTCGATGGTCGAAAAAGTTCGGCAACCTCTGTTCTAGACAAACGAGTATCCACGTAGCCAGTTATATGTTTATCAAAACTTATGGAGTTTGTACAATACAACTTTAAAAAATCCAAATTGCTAACCATTTGTGGCATTTAAATCCACTGTGTAATAACACAGCAGTTATATCTGTTTCTCCAAAGTCACTAATTTGCAATTTTAAATTATTACAAAGCACCATTAGCATCAGTTCTCATTAGCATCATTAATTCAAGGTTATTAGTTGGGTGCCAAAATTAGCAGGATTTAATTTTTATTTCAAATTGCTGGAAGACTCAATTTATTTCTTGCTATTACTTTGAAGATTGTTTTATTTTTTCTGAAAGAAAATTTCAGTTTATGTGCACACTGGTCAGCCCTTTAAGGAGTCCCAAGTGGCATGAACTTGTTTGACGACAGAAAAAAAAAGAAAAAAAAAACATAATTGGTGACATTTGATTTTAAATAAAGTGTTGCAATCGTATTTACAAGTATTTTATGCTTAAAGGGAGTTTTATTTTTTAATGGGAAAAGTATAAATAAATCAAAATAAGAAATTCTATATAAATTATCTTCTAAGAATTAACACGTTTTCGTCCAGTTTGCAGAAAGTTGTTTTTTCTGACCTAAAACTTAAATATACCATAAAAGTAAACATTTACATCGACTTGAAATGACTGGTTGCGCAGTTTGTATACTGATGACATTTATTTTCTTTTCGTTTATAATGACTGAGCAAAACAGTATGTTATGCTAAAAGAATACCAATTAAAAACTCGTCTGTTCACTTGACGATCCGGTTGCTTAATACAAAGATATCGTAAGCCTCTATAATGAGTTTAAAGAATTTTGTGCAGCTTTCTGTCTTAATGTAGAATTGCCAGATGACCAATCTTGGAACCAAATATTACGTCATTTTTACAAGGTGTCAGTATTTGGACAATCGAAAAAGAAAGATAACTTTACGTTAAAGGAAATTGCACTGATATCGTACACCCAGTACTTTATAACAATAAAATATTTGTAAATACCAGCACAGATCTCCATTTGAAAGCAAATGCCACCAAGTCAAGCTCTCAGGTCAAACTTTAGAGCTGTTCGCTAGTGTCATTTCTCTTTTGAACTTTCCAACTCGTCCCCACATGCCCCCTATTGAACTGATACTTGTTCTCTTGGGCTGAATCTGTAATTTAGGTAATATGATTTTATAAAGTAAACTTTTACATTAATATGAAATGATTATTTACTGAAGCACGCAACTATACTAAATAATTGCAACTCATGCATGATGAAACAAAATGGAGAATTTCCCTTCATAATAAATATTTCCTGAAAGATAATATTTTTAAAACACAAAGCTATAATATTTGAGAGAAGTTAATTTAATATTAAAGTCTGCTATATTTGATGAAAAGAAACATTTATTACTTAGTCTAAAAATGATCTCAAATTTTGGTACAAAGATAGCACTTTTGGGAGGAGGGATAAGTCGATTAGATCGCCCCCTCAGCTCAACTGGTACTTATCTATTGATCCCAAAAGGATAAAAGGCAAAGTCAGAACGTAAAGATGAACGAAATATCGCTAAGTGTTTTTCCCGGCGTGATAACGATTATGCCAGCTCACCGCTTTTGGTTTCAAAGCTTTACATAAGGCCAGCTATTTCGGGGAAGGGGTAAGTCGATTACATCGGCCCCAGTGCTCAACTGGTACTTATTTTATCGACCCCGAAAAGATGACAGTTAAAGTGAACTTCGGCGGAATTTGAACACAAAGCATACGGACGAACGAAATGCTGCTAAGCATTTTGCCTGATGTGCTAACGATTCTACGAATCTCGGCGCCTTAACCTAGTTTATAATAAAAAGTTGAAAATTAGGTCATGTCTAACTTATTAAATATTTGAATCCCGAGCTTTCAATTAATTACTTTCATGATAAAGATTTGGTTTATCGCAAAAAGTCAGGGCAGTATTATCTAATTAAATTCCAGATTTATTTTCGATAATTAGAAAAATACTGCAGAAGTGATGAATGAGGTATTTATCTAAATAAACAAATACCGAATTGATAAACCGTAAGATTTCAAGAACATTTTTTTACCGCGTTGTGTCTTTAAAAAAAATCTGACGAGGGATATTAGAGAAACCGTTATGTAGTATTACAGCTTGATAGACATAATTTCCTTTCCAATTTGACAGAAAGATAAATTTACACATTGTCGAAAGACAACTTGATAACTGTAATAAGACACGAACCTACAATCTGAGAAAAGATAGAAATTATTCGACCATTACACACACACACACATACCCACACACACAATGTATACATTCATACATACATACACACACATATATATGTGTGTATATATATATATTCTGTACATTCTTATAAGATTAAGCTTGGGAGTGTTCATTGTATATTGGCTATAGAAAAGTGTCTAATATTGGGGTATATAAGTCCTCGACGGATAAAAATGATTATTAGCACGCTTGTCATCACACACACACACACACAACAGTCGCCTATAACATATATTACGACAGTTTATTTAATATTGTGTGATGTTAGCTCACGATCACCGTTAGCTGTGGTGATAGAAAATATCTTCAGTAATTGGATGGTGCGTCTGGGAGCGAAAATATCAATACGTTGAATTTACTAAGAAGAATTTAAAACAGCAACAACATCAAAAAAATACATACAAGCAAACTAAACCCGAAAGAAGACGCTTACATAGGTCAAATATATGCTTTATCTTATGATGTTTTGGCCAGAAAATCACAAATGTCGCCAACAAGCAATTAAGCCTTGATAATTATGTCAAAAACAGTAATTTTGAAAGGTGAAGCTGTTTGTTAAGTTATGTCAAGAAATGGCAGCACGACACAATTTTTGAACCTTTCCTTTTTTTGTTAAAAAAAATATAAGAACAAAATCAAAACCAAACATAAGTTAAACTGTAAGGTTGTTTAAATATTGGTGTTTAGGGTGTTTAAACAGAGAAATGTAACTCTCTAGTACATCGTTGAAAATGTCAAAATTAAACGTACGTCCCTATTCACAATATACACATTTATACATATACATATATGTAAATGGCTATATACTTCTACACACATACTTATACATGTATGCATGTATATACGCATTCATACACAGACACAAATACGCACACACACACACACGCACGCACACACACACACACACACACACACACACACACACACACACACACACACACACACACACACACACACACACACACACACACACACACATACGAACTGGAATTTTAATTCAGTAGTGTAAGTATATATAAAAAAACGTACAACTTGATAGTCAAGAAATATAAGAGGTATGTGTGTATGTATGTGCGCGCGTGCGTTTAAAGTGAACACCTATGTTTTAATATGCTTATGAATGGGTGTATACGTGCAGATTCATATGTGCGTGCATGTATGTCTATATTTACAAGCGAGTTTAACACACACACACACACACACACAGATGCGCGCTCACATTCAATCGCTCGGGCATGCACGCAAGAGCGTCAACAGACGAAAGAAAGTAGCGCTTAACACGTTTAACTGGAGTTTTATGTATTTAATAATAGTTTGATCAAGTTCTACATTATCTGGATTTTCGTTGGTTATAGAACATGTCCATTTCATCAGTTATTCTGTGACGGGACATCTGAAGGGGTAGACATGTTCGGTCACGAAAATTCATGTGACGTGGAACTGAATCAAACTACCACTGTGTGTGTGTGTGTGTGTGTGTGTGTGTGTGTGTGTGTGTGTGTGTGTGTGTGTGTGTGTGTGTGTGTGTGTGTGTGTGTGTGCGTGCGCGCGCGCGTGTGTGTGTGCGCGCGCGTGTATGTGTGTGTGTGTGTGTGCGCGCGTACGAGTGAGTGGGCAGTCGACAAAAAGTGCACTTAACACATTTAGTAGGAGTTACGTGTATCATTTAAAACAGATTAATTCAGTTTCATGCGATTTAGGAATGAGCAGACAACATGGAACCGAATCAAACTGTTTTAAATAACACACACACACACATACAGACACATGAATGGCTTATCTCCGTGATGGCCGTGACCGACCAGACTATCAGATGTTGCTACACATCGTTGGTCACAATGCGCTTCGCATTGTTTTAGCCTTCAAATGACGTCACCCCGCTGGCTAAGCGAGCAGGCCAACAGAAGAAAGAGTGAGAGAAAGTTGTGGCGAAAGGCTACAGCAGGGATCGCCACCACCCCCTGCCGGAGCCTCGTGGAGCTTTAGGTGTTTTCGCTCAATAAACACTTACAACGCCCGGCGTGGGAATCGAAACCGCGATCCTACAACCACGAATCCGCTGCCCTAACCACTGGGCCATCACGCCTCCACATGAATGAGTTATAATGATGCATAGAACCTAGGTACGTCAACACATAAGATGCCAGAAATTGCTTGACACGATAACAGAGTTCACAGTAAACAACAATGAAGTTATCACGTGTTGGTAAGAAACTGAAGATATCTAAGTATCAAATGGAATTTATACCCTAGATCCAACTCAGGGGTGGTTCCAAGTGTGACTTAGTTATAAAAAGAGAACATAAATGGCATTTAAAAATTATGACAGCTGTTTCGGTAGAATTTTATTGATGTAGTCATAAATCGCATCAAACATATAAGCTACCATACTCAGGTAAAATTTTAAACTGGTAAGATGTCAAACAGGTAAGATTTCATTCATCGATCATGACGAATCCAAGATGGTGAATTATATATTATGATATCGTCTATGAATACATCAATGAAATTCTACCGAAACAGATGCCGTAAATTATGTATATCAGTTATGTATATATATATATATATATATATATATATATATATATATATATATTTATTTATTTATTTATTTATTTATATCTTTATGACAAAATATCGACCAATGAAGGATGTTTTTTTTTAATGTAGAGTTTTGTGGTTTGTGTGTTTATTTGTGTTTTCAGTCGTCCATTTGCATCCAGTCCACTACTAGTTACCTCTCTAAATTTGTCATAATTGGTGTTGTTGTTGTTCTTCAGCCTCAGATAAAGCCCTGATCGAAAATGCCCATCATTGAGGACGTCCCAGTCGAGTCTATTCTATTTTTCTTATCACTTATGATATAAAAAGGAATAAGTTATACAATATTTTCTTCCCTTTGTAAGATGGTATGGTTTGATTTGAAAGAGAATTGACTGCGATTTGTTGCAGGCCGAGCGTCTGCATAGACGCTTCGTGTTGAGTTGATGACTCTTGCTGTCTTGATCACCTAATGAGTTAGGGAAGAGAAAGAGAGAAAGAAAGGGAGAGAAAAGGAGAGAGAGAGGGAGGGAGAGAGACACTGAGGAAAGAAAGAGAAGGGAGAAGGGGGAGTGTCAGATTGCTATTGTAGTCAATTTCGCTATATGAGACCTGTAAATAAAGCAATGGGACTAGTCCCATAGCTTTTGATCTGACAATACTGCTGGGTTTCCCTTCACAGTGTTGCCACCTAGATCCAAACAGCAACCACGTGATGTTAACAGGTGAACTGTGAGTGCACGTTTTGCGAAGTGATTTTGTTCTGTGTGTCCTGAAAATGAGCAAGGACAGTTACGAGCAAGTTTTGTTTCAAACTCGGACACAATGCCACTGAAACTTGTGCCAAACTTCAACAGGCTTACGGAGAGACTGCTTTATCAAGCGTGTATGTTTTCAGATGGTTCAAAACCTTTTTAAAAGGCTGAGAAATCGTTGAAGATGACCGTCGGTCAGAAAAGCAATCGATTTAAGAAATGAAATGACGAAAATGTGGAACGAATCAAAGGCCTTGTGTAATTTAACCGCCAGTTAACTGTCAAATTGATTAGAGAGGAGTTGTACTTGGATGACACTACCTTTTATCAAATTTTGACCAACGAATTGGGAATGGGGGAAATGTTGTAGTTTGTGGAAGGGAAAGCATCTCTATTGTCACTCAGACCCCATATTCGCCTGACCTGATTTTGTGTGCCTTCTTTCTCTTCCCGATATTGAAAATTCACTTAAAAGGACATCTTTTTGGCACGTTGGAAAACATGAAAAAAAGGCTGTAACCAACCAACTTAAGGCCATTCTGGTTTCTGAGTTCCAGTACTGCTGTGGAGAGTGAAAACAACGTCCTGGGCGCTGTGTGATTTCCCAAGGGAGCTATTTTGAAGGCGACAGAGTTGATTTGTTGTTTAATTATAAATAAAAGAGTTCACTGAAAATTTCTCATTACTTTATTTACAGACTTCATGCGTCTACATGGGCATATACTTTTAAATATTATACCTATCATGTGTATAATGTACTTTAGCATTTAATTCACCTTCAGTAGACTTGCTTTGAGGAATAGACGAAATTTTCAGTCGTCTCCTCACATTCCAGATGTCTGTGGGACCTAAAAACCCAACTTACATGCATGTACTCTCACGCATTTTTACACACATGGATTTATTCAAAGAAATATAATCATAGATTTCTAGCGGGGAAAGAGACGGATTATCAAAAATTCATATCTTTATCAACATACTACGAGATAAGAGAAATAGGTTGCAGCGAGGAACCGAATCGAGAGACCACAGACACAATACCCCGAGGACTTACTGTGGTGCCATGTTTCTTGTGAGATATTTTGGACCAATATATATATGTATGAAAAGTATCATTAAAAATAAATTGTTATTATTATTATCATTATTCAGACGAAGGCGGCGAGCTGTCACAATCATTAGCATACAATTCAAAATGTTTAGCGGCATGTCGTTGGTTTTTACGTTCTGAGTTCAAATTCCACCGAGGTCAACATTGCTTTTCATCCTTTCGGGTTCGATAAAATAAGTACCAGTTGATCACTGGGATCGATACAATCGGTTTACCCACCTCCCCCGAAATTTCAGGCCTTGTGCCAAAATTATTATTATTGTTGTTGTTGTTTTCTCTTTATCACAGCTTTTGTTGGAACTCCTGGAATCTTGAATGCGTAGCAGGCCTACTACCTGCAGCTTACAGTACCATGCTATTCGTTCTTTTCAGCTATCTAATGTTTTCTTCATTATTCTGGCTCTGCCAAGGAGGCAAACCTTTTGTAACAGTTCTACTGGGCACTCTATTTCAATTTCATTTATAATCCTCTTGATGCCTTCTGATACTGTTCCCGAGTATTATTATTATATTATTATTATTATTATTATTATTATTATTATTATTATTATTATTATTATTATTATTATTATTATTTCTAAAGAATAAAATGTTTTGAATGACACAACAATGCACTATAATAACTGTTGTAATTCAATCATCCATAGTCTGATATGATATTTCGGAATAAAAATTCCTTCTTCAGATATCCCTAAAAATTGATGAAGTCGCTGCTATAGTCGGTTTTCCAACGGCTTTTCAATTATTATTATTATTACTATAATTATCATCATCATCATCATCATCATTATTATTATTATTATTATTATTATTATTATTATTATTATTATTATTATTATTATTGAGTGAGAGAGCAATGCATGCCATCAAAGTGACACTGGGGTAAAATATACGAAGCCCAGTATACCCATCATGACTACCCGTCTGATAAGGGTACACGAGGAACATGCATCACACACATCTGTGTGCGACATGGTGATCTCATATCAAGATAAACAGCACATGACCTCCATTATTTAAATGGAGAGAGGAAGGGTAGCCTCCAGGATTTTTGCCTGTTTTGTTTACTTACTTATGTTCAGTTAGCTTTATAAAACATGGGGAATCGGAAAGTTCGAGAGGGAAGCAAGCGGGGTAAGAAGGATTGTGTAAGGTATTTTGTAGTAGTGAAACAATGTAAAGATGGTTAGCAGCTGAACGTTCTGCGCACCAGTTGGGCTTCGACAGCTTACTAGTTCACAGAATCAGAAGTCATTTTAGTAGCGGTGTATATATAATTCAGAAGTAGTGAGAATAAATAGTGAGTTTTAGATTAGTAGCTGTAGTGTGTAGGGACCGAGTGAAAACTTGTCAACCAGCTGGACAACCTCTTTTTGGTTACAATCTAAGATATTTATAAATGTAACTGCAATGCCGTCCCATGCATATATATATATATATATATATTATATATATATATATATATATATATATATATATATATATATATATAGTTCTCTGCAATACCGTCCCAGGGATAGAGACATATATAATTCTCTGTGAAAAATCATTTGAGAGTATAAAAGTTTTAGCAACATTGAGTTTTAGTTAGTTATTCATGGTAATAACTATGTTTGAATGTTTTTCAATTTCCAAGATTCAATTATCCATTGGAAGACATGAGATGACAGAACAGTATCTGAGGCAGGAATAAATATTTTAAGAGGAATAACAACTCATGCCTTCATTATATCTTTTCTATGGCGGAGCTGGAGGCATATGTCAGTGGTTGAGGATATTTAATCAGGAAAATTGACAAGATGGCATATGATGTCAACCATGTGGTTTAGATCAATGCTTTCTGTTTGACTTCAATTTGATTCCTTACGTAGACTTAAATCCACCAATATATAATTCTGAGGTATAACATTGAAATGGTGAGACATTCACAACTTTCACAGGTGTGTTTATGGCGTAAATGGACTGAATTGTTTTCCATTAATGATTAAAACAGGCTCTTTCACTCAGCTTTGTTGCAGCATAGTTAGTGTTCCGCGGTGTTTACACCATGTTTAGTATTAAATAACTGTAGCCGAAAAGTTTCAAAAATTCCGATTTGAGATATTCTTATAAAGAAATGTATACCACATCTGGAAAGTATTTCTTTCTTTGTGCTGAAGTTTTATGACATAAAGCTGTCTACTTATCAAAGGAATTTTAAACGTATTTAGCGGATCGTATTGTTGGCTGAAAAAAGAAAAGAAAAAAAAAGCCTCGATGTTCACTCCCATCTTACCCATTTTCTTAAAATTCTCCACAGGCTGTTTGTTTAATTATCTTATTATTCATTATTCTTGTTTTCTGATTAATTCCGTTTCCAATCTATACAAATTATTCTAAAAGATTATAAAATTCCTTCTTCAATCACTACAATTAATTGTACAAGATTATATTAATGAAGTTGAATTGAAAATGTTCGTTTCTTCTTACTAGACACAAAGGTCTTTAAATTCAGGTCAGAGGAAAGAGAAAATCACGCCGTTCATGCAAACCATGCCGCTAATATTGACTTCAGAAGAGATGTGAAATGACTTCAAACGGGTATAAAATCTTGAGCTCGGAGGTAGTTGATCTAACAGATGGTTCCCATTTAATTTACTATACTACTGTTAAATCGAAAATATAATTCTATTCGAGGAAAAAGGTTCTGAAGTTCATATAACTGTTTTTAAAAAAGCAAACAAGAAAATTTCAAACGAGAATTGAAAAGCTATTTTTCTACCACACACTTTCTACTGCAACCACCCCCAATAGATACGCACACACACATAAACATATGCTCGTGTATACATACATAGATACATACATACATACATACATACATACATACATACATATACACACATACGCGCGCACACACACATACACACACACATGTCTTTACTAATCTAAATGATATTGTTAGCCTGGTGTGCAAATAGACTTTATAAAGTATTTTGCCTGGATTGATAATCCCTTAGCAATAACTTCACACACACACACACACACATATACACACATACACACACACATACACACACACACACAAGGAACAGTACAAAACTGGGCGAATACACTGGTAAATTATAATTGAAGCCTTCAGAATGTAATATTAAATGGAAACTCCTGGAAAGGTCCAGACTTTACCAAATCAAAGGTGTGATCTATGTGCAGATGATGCAAAAAGAATAGGAAAGGCCCTCAAAAAGAAAACGCCTTCTTAAACAAGATCAGAGATATTCAGGAAAAGCAGGCACGTTGACAAGCACATATTACACAACGAGAAAACATTGTCTTCACCCTTCTAGAATCATAAGTATGCCGAAGTTCTTATTTTTTCAACTCGGATTTGTTTATAGATGTATTCGGGTTTACATGTGTATAGACACACCACATACACACAAACATAAACACGCACACACACACACACACATATATATATATATATATATATATATGTATATGTATGCATATATGTGTTTGTTAAAATATGTAACCGTTTACATTTTTCATTATACGCTTTTGTATACATGCTTATCAATGCTTCTTTATGTTTATTATTCGCTCGTTCTTGTTTCACAAATCTTACAATACCTACATTTATATAACAGCAGATAATGTTAGCCATGTATACAAATATCGTAGTAAAATTAAAGATTTTCAGATTTTTTCAGATTTTTCCATTAGATTCAATATGAAAAATTGTACGACTTAAAAGTTACTTCTCAAAAAGCAACAGAAATCTTGTTTCTTATACAGAGAAAGAGTTTAGTGAACGATGAATGACGTCAAGAAATAGTTGTTGCAACAAGTGTTCATCCAAAATAAATAAAGCCAAGTGCGACCTATATATTGGTTTCTAATTTTTGACACATGACCAGAAATTTTGGGGAGAAAATAAGTCAATTACATCGACCCCATTGTTCAACTGATACTTATCTTGTCGACCCCGAATGGAAGAAAGGCAACGTCAGCCTCGACGGAATTTGAAACCAGAATGTAAAGACGGACGAAATACCGCTAAACATTTTGCTCGGCATACTAACGATTCTGTCAGCTTGCCGCCTTAAATGCGACTTATATATTAAGAGCTTCGTAAGATTTGCTTTAGGTAGTAGAAATTCCTCATTTTATCGATATATTCAAATTAATAGAAACATGATTGAAATTTCTTTGTTGAAAGTTAAAATAAGGATTGGGAGTATTAAACAACTTCATTTTGTGAAGAACTAAAATTGCTTTTTAAAAGAATTCTGCATTTCTCGTTTTAGAAGCATGTCAATAATGCTTTTTGTATTGTCACTCGACCAGTCATTCGACCACTGAACTGACAAAAATATAGACACTCGAAGGTTGGCCTCGACGATATTTGAACTTGAAAACTAGACGGATGAAACTGTATTCATACATGAGATACAATGTTAAATCCACTTAATACCTAAATTAATAAATTTGAACTCTCAGAACTGATGACACTCTCCAGACAAAGCTGAAAATAGATATGTCGCTAAGATGAAGATATCTGATATAATACAGGTTCTAGATAACTTGTTCTGCCAATATCTTGTCAATTTCTTTGAATGGCTTTATCTCTTTCAGCGAATATATTTTGACATCCAAGATTTCCTGTGAGCGAATCGTGTGAGGGCAGTTTCACATCTGAATTGTTTGTCCCGCTTCCAGTTAGGAACAGACACTGACCTATATGATACGATAGTATCAAAGCAATGGGGGAAAAACGCTTTTAGAGAAAAACATGAGACATTCTTATTGTTCTTATATGTAAATACAACATACCACTCTTTCACTTTCAGCTTGATTGTCGCTTTCACTTTTAAGTGTTTATCTCATGGCAACATACATTTTAATCTATGGCTAAAGTATCAGGTATATTGTGACATTCATATTTCCAAAAATAAAACAGGCATGGCATATTGCACTAAAATAAAAAGCTAATTCTTTTTCTGACCGAAAATTGTTATATGTTTACAATTGAATTGACATCAAAATAAAACTTTCATTCTATTTCGTTCCAAAAATCATTTTCAATTTCTCATATTTAGCTGTTTAGAACTTATCATCTGTATTCTGATTCATTACTAAGGTTTGAAAATCCTTTTTGAGATGATGAAAATTTCAGCTGGTAACTTTGTTTCTATTGACGTTAAATGAAATAACGTTTTCAAATTTTGGCATGGGACCAGCAATTTCGGGAAAGGGGAAAGTCGATTACAACTGGTTCTTATTTTATCGACACCGGAAGGTTGAATGGTGAAGATGACTTTGGTAGAAATTGAACTCAGAATGTAAAAACGGACGAAACGTCGCTAAGAATTTTGCTCAGTGTTCTAACGATTTTACCAGCTCCCCGCCCTGAGGTTAAACGAAATAACATTCCATACTTACTACATATTTTCTGATCGAGAAGGTGTGTGGCTTAGTGATTGAAATATTCGAGTTACGTTCGTGAATTCGATACGCATTGTGTCCGTGAGCAAGACAATTTATTTCACGTTGCTTGAGTGGTCTCTGGGGACTGGCATACCAAAAAATAAACCCAACATTTTCTCTGTGTGTTATTTTCGTTTTTCTTTACCTCGCTG
>NC_042998.1:167679163-167691663 GCF_006345805.1 Octopus sinensis
TCTTCACTACTTCAGGGAGTGACAACCCTGCTTGACACGAGTCCCGGGCTCAGCTGGCTCCGGCTGACAGTACCCGATATGGGCCCCTATCCAGGATTACGGAAAGGAGAAAACCTTCAAAGAAATCCGGAGTGGAGCCCCGTAGGTGGTTTAGTGTTCGACTCGACATTCTTCCGGCAGCTCCTGCAACCAAGCTGATGCTAAATGTAATGCTCTGCACTCCTTTGGACTACATCAGCATGGTCGAGAGAGTAATCCTGACGATTTGGCTACCCAGGATTTTCTTACATCTAGCTCAGGCCTGCGCAAAACTGATTTTATGCGCAACTCCATTGTCTCCTGAGACGAAAGGATGCCAACAAATGTATGTGTGCAGTATTTGGAGTCAGTGCATGTGGTGATTTGTATGTTTTGTACATATTTTTATGCATGTATTTGTATGTCTAGACATGCGCATATATACTTATATGGTAAACGTCTGTATGTATGTGTGTATGTATGGATGACTATGCATTTGCACACTTAAGTATGCATGTATTTTATTGCATATGCGGGCCTATGTGTTTACACATAAGTATGTTTATATACCTATCCATGTCTATAAGTTCCTAAATTTTTTGCATTTTCACAATTCTAGCTTGTAATTCAATCTTACACGGGCGTGGCCTTTCTGCATTTGTGAAACCCAACTTATGAGGTTCATACTGTTGCAGTTATTTACATAACCAAGTGTCCCTATTAACAAAATTATAAACCTAGTTATGATTTGTGTGTATCTCTGGCGTTCACTTTTGATTGACACGGATATTTTCTCACTTTTCGTTATCTTTAACATTGTGTTAACGTCTGCTGAATTACTGATTTCTACTATCGTGTATACTTTGTTTTTCTCAGTCACAGATCATTATGCATTATGTTCTTACATTTTACAGAGGCTTCGATTTGAAAGTTCTGCTAGTATTTTTTCATATTATGAGTATGCCCTTGTTTGTGTGATAGTATTTATGTACCACATTTTCTTATTTCTTTACTGCCCACAAGGAGCTACACACAGAGGGGACAAACAAGGACAGACAAACGGATTAAGTCGATTATATCGACCCCAGTGCGGAATTTGAACTCAGAACGTAGCGACAGACGAAATACTGCTGATCATTTCGTCGGCGTGCTAACGATTCTGCCAGCTCGCCGCCTTTACGGACTCCATTTCTATCAAACAATTAACTCTATTGATTGAATAACATTAACAGTAGAAGATTTATATTCTGATCTTTAGATAGATTAGCATATATTTGAAATTCCGCTTACTGATTGTATTTGGAAAGTACGTACTATAAATGCACCAATACGTACTATAAATGCACCAATAGTTAACTGTATAAATTTCAATTTATACTATAGGGAGACATAGTGTACATTGCAAAGCAGTTTTCTGAAAGGGAAAACTTTTCAATTTTGCTATGTAGCTGAGATCACTAACTGTAAGAAATATTTCGTTTCTCTCCTAAGCAACTAACTTATATTAGTTCAGTTAGGTTTGTGCTTGAAGGAAGTTTTAATGGGAATAAAATATAATGTGTTTTGAATGGCACAACGATGCACTATAATAACAACAATGGACTATAATAACTCTTATAATTTAATTATCTATAGTCAGATATAATAATAATATTTCGGAATATAAAAATTCCTTCTTCAGATATCGCTAGGAATTTTTCGAGTCACTGCTACGGTTTCTGTTTTTTTTTTTTCCAGAAACGTCTCTGAAGTGGTCTCACGAAGCTCCTTCCGGAATTCCTCATGAATGTTTCACCAATAGTCCTTGTGTTGTAATGTATGTACTCAACTAGGATAATGCATTCTCGAATGGCATTGTGTATTATTTTTGCCACAGCACCATGCTAGAAACTGCTGATCCCAAGTATCTATCACCGAAATCGGGAACCGGGGTGGGGGTGGGGGGTTAGCCCACCTACTAAAAGTTTGGTGTGTAGTGGCAATGAAAGCGCTTTATATAGCCTCCAGAAATACTTCAATACCAAAACGAACGAGCGTATAAACATTTGGGAACTGATTTCAAACACTACTTTTTTCCATTATTTGATTTTTCTGATTTGACTGATGTACAAATATAATAATAGTTTCAAATTTTGGCACAAAACCAAATATCTCCGATGAAGGGGTAATTGTATCAACTCCAATGCTTGACCGATACTTATTTTATCAACCCCGAAAGGATAATATGCAAACCCGACCTCGGTGGGATTTGAACTCAGCACATTAAGAAATGCTGCGCAGCATTTTGCCCTGTGTACTAATGATTCTGGCAACTCACCGCCTTGCGTACAAATATAGAAATAATTATCATTATTACACCTGTTTTAAGGCGGCGACCTAGCAGAATCGTTAATACGTCGGGCAAAATTCTTAGCGGCATTTCGTCAATTTTTACGTTCTAAATTCAAAATCCGCCAAAATCGACTTTGCCTTTCCTCCTTTCGGGGTCGATAAAATAAGTACCAGTTGAACACTGGGGTCGATGTAGTTGACTTTCCCCTCCCCGGAAATTTCTGGTCTTGTACCAAAATTTGAATCCATACCTGTGTTTGCTTTGATTGAAAAAAATTGTTTGTAAAAACATTTGGGACTTGGTTTTGCACCCCCAGGTAAAGTTCGTTCCTGTATTATGACCCATATATGACATAATGTTGGTAGCATATTGGGATTTTAAGGGCTTTGCAATTTGAATTGTAAACCATTACTTCGGAACATGACGTGGTCTAACTGTTACGAATCCAAGAGAGTCAGCATTTACTTGTCGACATTGGCATCATATAAAATTAGACAGTAACCATACCCATGTTTTGCTTCTGTTGGTCTTTGGTAAGTAAGGGTTTCTTCTCCGGTCTCAACAGTAAAAGTACGTCTAGCCCAGTGGTTCTGGGGCCGCGCGAAATGCCAACAGAAACGAAATAAATGCTTAGGTGGAGTTTCATCCCGAATTCTAAGACGTTGTTCTCTTCACTGTTGAACACTTAGCTGTAGTATATATTTTCGCTGCTGTTGTTTAACAGATGGCTTCCGTGAAATATCATACAATGACACTGACAGGCTGTCTGGACAGACCTTAAACCCCTTCCCATCACTTTTCCTTCTGATATAGAACCATTTCTGTTATAATACTTATGAAATAATATAATTGATATTCAAGAAGTGCACGTATATTTATATACACAACAATATATACTCGCAGTTTTGCATACACACACATACACGCACGCGCACACATAATCACACGTACAAACACACACACACACACACACACACATTTTCATGTTTATGCTAATGTGTAAACGTGTTTAATATATATATTTATAAATGTGTATGTATATATACATGCACACATATGTATACATATAAATATATATATATATACATACATTCATATATACATACATACATACATAGATACATACATACATACATACATACATACAGGCACGATACAGTAGAAAACCTCCCTTACATTATCCGACACACCCTACATAGTAACTTCTGTAGTGAAGGCAGCTGGTAACGGTGACTCCATGCAGCTAATGTTTTACTGTTTTTTATTTTCTTTTTCAGTTGCCATCTTGGTTTGGATCGGTGCGCACCGTACGCTTGCTGCTCTAGGAGTTGTCAGGAAGGGTGATTCTGATATTTTTTGTCGCAACTAGTCAAATGTGTGCGTCTCTCTCTCTCTATATATATATATATATTTCTGTGTGAGTTAGAGGTTGGGAAATCAACCAACTAAGGGATAATTTCTATCCAATATACTGCTGGTAGGGTGTCCAATTGTTCATACCCAAGCGCTGGTTATTGTGTGTTAATCTCGCAACTGAGTGTTATATATGTTCTTTGCCTTGTTCGTTCCATTCAGCTCTATGAAAGGTTTTTGTATATTTTTGTTGGTCGTAATTATTCATACCAATATGTAATTCCTGACAAAGAATCTAATTTTTATTTCAAGAAGAGCTTTTCGTTTTTGTGATTGGAACTAATTAAACTCCGAAACAAAAAATCTCCATGAAGTTAAGGAGATAGACAAAGAACATGTCTCTACTTCAGCATAGAAGTTACTAAAATTATCAAGAAGACTCTGCTTGTCACTGATTTTTTTGTCTTAATGAGGTCAGTTTTAATTTATAGACTAGTTTATCAAATCCCTTGTATATCTAAGGCTAGGAGAAACTATTTGTAGAATTTATATTGGATCTGTACCAACCTGGATTATCAGTACGAATCAGAAACGTACGACCGCTACTTCTGAAATATATGGCAAACCATACATCAACCTGAGGATTACCCAACTGTACAGTGGGATAAGGTACAGTCAGCACTAAACTGGACTGAAGAACAGTGTAATAGTGAAGTGGGCTGTGTGAGCTTTGGAATTTAATAGAATGGAAATAACGATATAAAAATTTGAAATAGCATTAAGTAAGCAATTTATTTTTTAGTTGTGAAGTGTAACTAGATTAAACGTCGTCAACTTTTAACGCAAAATAGACAAATACAGGTATATCAGATACCATACAAAAACGCTCTTTTAAGTAAAATTATCTGCGTCTCAAGAGGATTTATCTGTGCCTCTATAGACGCAGACAGTTTGAATTAATGAACAGTTTAGGTTGTAATAGTATTTTATATACATTATACCAGAATTAGTCTTTGTTGTTCAAGTACATGCGACTGATTGCCTTGAGTTATTTACGTTATCTCATTTTTGTTTATATTTTGTAAATTACCTAGGCCATAAATGTATTCTACTCTATTTTGTATAAATCCAAGTCCCTGGGTTACAGGAGACAAGTTTAAGCAACTGACGTGCTGATGACAACTACCGAGGCAGAAACACACCTCCAAGACTGTCCTCTTATGTCCAGACTGTCATTTTCCTTAAATGCGCGTCCATTTTCGAGAAATCTTGATTGTTGAGATTATCTCCCCTTTTGAAATGAAATTGGTTTTTATTGCCATTTGGTAATTGTGATAAATCTTCTAGAGGCGGAGATGATTTTAATAAATCAAGAATTGCTGTTGTATGATATTTGATATACCTGTATGTGTATGTTTCCACAAAAAAGCTGGTTGTAAAAGCATTAGCCACTTGAACTTCAGTTACGAAAAACTGGTAGTCTTGTATTCTTCACCTTTTACAAATTCATTTGCGCTCTATTCTCTTACACCACACATACATGCACACCAGAATGTTTGCGGCATTAAGCGAAAAGTGTTGGAAAACTATTTATAATCTGTCTGTAACTATAGTAAATAGAACTTATAGAAAGATAGAAGAGATTTAAAATATATTAAAGCAGTATGAAGTGATGTAAGATAACAAATCCCTAGCCATACGAACTGTATGTATGTACTTATGTCTATATGTCTATATAAATGTATGTATAAATACGAGTATATATATATATTATATATATATATATATATAATATATATATATATATATATATATATATATATATATATATATACATATACATATATATATATATGAACATACCCATATATATATGTATGTATATGTATGGGTATGTATGCATGCGTGTATACGTGTGTGCATACATATATGTGTATGTATATATGTATATGTATATATATATATATAATATATATATATATATATATATATATATATATATATATATATAATATATATATATATATATATATATATGTACTTATATATATGTGTGTCATTGTGTGTGCATGTGTATGTGTGTGTGTGTAAGCGTGTGTGCACGCATGTGTATGTGTGTATAACGTTATCTATTTTACATTGTAAGTTCAGACAAGTGTAATATTTCTCTACATGGCAATGCTTGCAAAATATAATGTTTATTTTTATTGGAAAGAATTAATGAGTATCTTGAACTTCTATTACTTCTCCATTCCTTCATCAAATGATATTTCCAGACGACAGCTGACATAGTACTTCCACTGATCACTAGTGGTTATACCAGACACCATCAACAGACTTTTGGCAAAGTGATTGTCGAAATTTATTCGTTAGACACGCATGTAAACACATGCACACTTGCTTGCTTTCTTATGTATATATAAATATATATATATAAATGTGTGTGTGTGTGTGTGTGTGTGTGTATGCTTGCATAAATACATATGTATATATAAACAAAGGCATATATGCGCAAACACATGAAATAAGGCTTTATCCATTGGAATTTAGATATGATGTGTATATATGCATGTGTGTCTATTTTTATGTATGCTATGTTATGTTAAGAATATATGTATGTGCATGCACGTGTATGTATGTGTGTGTGTGTGTGTGCCTGTGTATGTGTGTGTCTATGTGTTCTTGTAATTATGCTTTGCTATAACAAGAACACTATGACTAATCCTGGCCAGCCCACCTTCTCATACAGCTTCTGCGATAGTGCTTGTTTGTCTCGAATTGGACTTGTCAGGCAGGCATCAGCAAACCTGTAACATCCACCACCGAAAATATCCGCTCATGAAGCCATGAAGAAGACACAAATAATGAAACTAATAGTAATTCTAACCATATTGTCGTCACTTGCCGATGGAATTTTCATTAGTTTTTTTTATAGCTGATGTCGTTGATGAAGTTTAAGCTGGAATAACATTGCACTGTAACTGATTTACCATTGTACATGTAACAGGGAGGACGTCTGGAATGCTTCACATAACTTCACTGTTCAATAACTGATCTGTAATTTCAATTTCTCAATTAGCTGTTTGCCTTTTCTGATTTTGTGAAGCCTAAATTCTCTACATTGGTCATATGACAGTTAATTACATAAATATATACAATAATAATTAAATGCATGGATAAACTTACAGATATAGTCTAGGTGCAATAGGAGGTTATTTTTATCTTAGCTTTATGTTAACATCCACTGCACTGTTAACCTCGCACACATACATAAATACGTCCCACCACATATATACGTACATACATACATAGAAGCATACATGCATATATATATATATATATATATATATATATATGTATATATATATATACATGTAAGTATATGTATTGGTCTCTCTCTCTTCTCTCTCTCTCTCTCTCTCTCTCTCTCTCTCTCTCTCTCTCTCTCTCTCTCTCAATATATATATATATCGGCTGTTCGGCCTTAGCCCGAGTATAATTTTAGTAAAGTGAACGTGTATTTGCAAGCTGATTTAATTTCTGCCAACACTGAAGTAATTTCAGCCAGTAACTCGGCCTCCTTTTAGTGAGCCTGGTCGCAGTTTATTTATTTTCGTTCACCGTCTGGCGGTCGTCTTAGAGGTACCTTGTGTCAAAAAATATCGTTCGTAACATATGTTCTCTCGACATCATTCACAAGGACCTGACTCGGGTTCAGAAGTTACAGCCCATTGTTATCTATAATCGTAAAAATTAAAAGTACTTCAAATTTAATGTTTTCTTGAGGCAATAAATTTCTGTAAAGATTAGGATTTAAATTCCAATCTATGAAAAGTTTCCATTCTACGATATTCTTAAAAGCGCAAAAAACTTATCCAGCACCTCGGGCTAATACGAACGGGTCTCGTAGGTGTAAAAGACAAACTAGCATCTCTTGTCAAGCGTACAGGCGTCAGTCAGATCGCTGATATTTGTTATGCACTCCGCTGTCGTTATTTGATTACTGTTATTCTGTGTGTGTGTGTGCAAAGAAGAGTTGTGTTTCACATGGTTGCTTAATTTTAACCCTTAACTTAAGTATGGAGGAAGATATAGTACTAGATATAAAAAGTAAGCTATTTTGGGGCTAGAAATATTGCGAAAAACCTGAAATTCTTCAAGCAGGCATGTGTCTTATGCGAAATCCGTGACGAGCCTGAGTGACGCTGATGACCTAGAGTCGCCTCTGATATATATAGGAGTGGATGTGTGGTAAGTAGCTTGCTAACCAACCACATGGTTCCGGGTTCAGTCCCACTGCGTGGTATCTTGGGCAAGTGTCTTCTGCTATAGCCCCGAGCCGACCAATGCCTTGTGAGTGGATTTGGTAGACGGAAACTGAAAGAAGCCTGTCGTATATATGTATGTATATATATATGTGTGTGTATGTGTTTGTGTGTCTGTGTTTGTCCCCCCCAACATCGCTTGACAACCGATGCTGGTGTGTTTACGTCCCCGTCACTTAGCGGTTCGGCAAAAGAGATCGATAGAATAAGTACTGGGCTTACAAAAGAATAAGTCCCGGGGTCGATTTGCTCGACTAAAGGCGGTGCTCCAGCATGGCCGCAGTCAAATGGCTGAAACAAGTAAAAGAGTAAAAGAGTAAAGAGTATATATATATATATATACATATACATACATACATACATACATACACACACACACACACACACACACACACACACCACACACACACACACATATATATTTATATCATGTATACATAGTCTTGGAGTTGATTTCTTCGATTAAAACCCTTCAAGGCGGTGCTCCTGCATGCCGAAGTCAAATGGCTGAAACATATAAAAGAATAAAAGAATATGTATATGTATATATATGCGTACATGTATTACACATGTGTAGATATATACATATGCATATGTGCACATGCACCTATATATATATATATAATATATATATATATATAGGTGCACCTATATATATATATATATATTATATATATATACATATATATATATATATATACATATATATACATATCAAAATAAGGATATCCAGAGGTAATGCAGTGCGATCGTTTCATGCAATTCCATTTAATTGGGCAATGTGATCATTACATCAATTTAAAATGTAGAGCAATCTTCAGTTGCACAAAGACATAGAATTTAATTAAATTAGAACAGATGAACACATTAGTATAATTATACCTAAAATCTCCAAGAAGTTAAGGAGATAGACAAAGAACATGTTGTCTCTACTTCAGCATAGAAGTTACTAAAATTATCAAGAAGACTCTGCCTGTCATTGATTTTTTGTCTTTATGGGGTCAGTTTTAATTTATAGACTAGTTTATCAAATCCCTTGTATATCTAAGGCTGAGAGAAGACAGACATTCTGGTTGGTATAGTCATAAAAATATCAAGATTTATTATAAGCAATATCATGAGGTTTAGTAAGGGAAAACTTACTTGTATGCATGGAAACTACTTGTATGACTGATGATGCAGAGCCGATTTTATATGATAATATGATTGGAGTTAGAAAATAATAGACGTGAACATAACATACTTGATAATGTAATTATTAATAGCGAAAATATTAACAATATAAATGGAAATAATAATTTAAAATTTAATAATACTAATATTAATAATAATAATTCTCCTAATTGTAATTGTAGGGTTAAATCCCGCTGTCCATTATTGGACCAGAATATAGTATATAAATGCACAATAATAAATACAACTAATAATTATATTTACTTCAGTTGTTCGATTAATTTGAAACAGCATATATACAATCATGTGTCGTCTTTTAAACTTAAACATAAGGCGAATTGTACATCATTATCCAGTAAGATTTGGAAATTGGAATTGAGTTTAGCCTCAAATGGGAAATAATAACAAAAGCTCTGCCTGATAGAAATAGCAGATATGGGTGTGAGCTGTGCTCTATGGAAACATATGAAGCTTTTAAGCATAAAGATAATGGCAACCTGATTAATAATCAATTAGATCTTAGGGTATTATGTGTACATAGTACCACCTGTACCTTCAAATATTTTAGAAAGTAGCACTTTATTGATCTTGAGTTTTAAAACTTATAATATACCTCTTAGTTGAAAATCAGTGCATAGGTAGCATGCCCTACAGCATTAATTTTTATTTTAGTTAATACTAGGTATCAGTGATTAAAGACAAAAGCTAATTAAGTAAATAAACAATTTTTAATTTTTAATACTTGAATTATTACATATTTTCTATAAATCTTCTCTATTGAAGTTACTAAGTTGTATATATACTTCATCATGATTTTAGTGATTAAGCTATTTTATATCCTTTTCTATGGTGTTTCTACCTTACCTGATCATTTTAATACTTTATAATTGCCTTTAGACAAGCCTAAATTTGTGTACCCCAATAAATCCATACTTAGCTTATAAAAAAAAAACAATAAGGGTATATTCACAATTTAAAATTAAACTGTCTAAATTATAATTTAACTAATTTATAGTAAATGATAAATCTTCCTGATAACCCTAAGTTTTAGCTTTATACAATAATGACATATTGTTTAAAATAGTTTTAGTAACTAAGTTTTTTAACCCTTTCTTAAAATGTTTTGTCCTCTTAATTTTGGTATTTATATCAGCTTTATACAAACAGCCGTTCTAATTAAGTACCCCTAAGAAACTGTAATATCATTTATGGATTAAGACAAATAACTTTTGAAATCTATATTGTACCTCTTAATTTAATATTAGTATATGATTAGCATGTCCTTTTAACATCAATTATTCTTTCAACCAATACCGGGTTTTAATCCTGATTATAACAAGCTAAATAAGTTAACAATTTTTAGCTCATAAATTATTATACATTTTCTATAAATACTTGCTATTGAAGTTTATAAGGTATAGATATTTTATTATGGTTTTTAGTGATTAAGCTGTTTTTATTCCTTTTCCATGATGCTCTACCCTAACTGATCATTTTTATTATTGTTATTTTATAGTAGCCTTAACTAAATCTAATCCTTGTACCCCTATAAATTCATACTCAGCTTATATGAGGTAATACCAGTATCTGTACAACTTAAAATAGTTCAATTTAATTAAATCAGTATTTAGCTAACATGTTCTTTGGCCTCAGTTGCTCCCTTATTAAATACCAGTTAAATCCAATTGATCAATCTCCATAGAAACCATTTAATAAGTTAATATTTAGATAAGTAATAAGTAAATAAGATATTGAACTATTTCTTTGCAATTTTCTTTTCCTCCCTCTATTGTGGTAAAAATTTGGTATATACTCAAAATATTCAAAGAAGTTTTATCCTTTTGTTAAAATTTCATTCTTAGTAATCTTCTTGATTACCTTAAATTTTAACTTTATACAATAAGACAATATTGTCTGAAATGATTTTTAGAAATTACTTAATTTAATTATTTCTTAAATGGTTCTACCCTCCCGATCTTAGTATTTATAAGGGTCTTCATATAAAAAACCCTTCTAAACAAATAGCACTAAGAAACTATAAATATCATGTAGAGGGTAACAATAATAACTTCTTAAACCTATAATATAATCCTTAATTTAAAAAAAAAGATTAGTGTAAAATATGATTGTTCCATTACTTAAATATTCTTTTAGCTGATACTAAACATTAGTCTTTTATTGATATTAGCTAAATAAGTAAATATATAATTTTTAGTCTAATATATTTTAAATTATTATACTTTTTCTAAGAATCTTCTCTATTGGTGCTAATAAGCTACATATACTTTACCATAGTATTAGTAATTGAGCCATTTTATTTCCTTTTCTATGGTGTTCTGCCCTACTTGATTGTTTTATTTTATTTTATAATTAGCCTTTATTTATTTATAAAATTAATCTAATTTTTGTATCTCTATAAATTCATACTTAACTTATATAAAACTATACTGGTATATTTACTACTCAGATTAAAATTTTATTAATATACTGCTTAGATTAAAAATTTAATATATAATTAGCAGGTTCCTTTACCCCAATACTCCTTTATTAATACTAGTATATACCAATTAATCAATATTCACAGATACCACCTGATGAGTTAGTATTTAAGTATACAATATGTATAAATATTAAACTATTTCTGGATAATTTATTTTCCTCCCTCTATTGTGGTAAAAGTTTGGTATATACTCAAAAGTATTCATAAATTTCAATCCTTTTGTTATAATATTCTTCTTAATAATCCTTTGAATAACACAAAACTTTAACTGTATACAATATAGCAACATTGTTTAAAATATTTAACTATAGTACCATGTGATAAGACTGCCCCTATTTCATTATCAATAGTCTGCTAGTGGGTGACCCCCTTGATTATCAGCAAACATCTTGTTTTAAGTTTTCCCTTGCTAAACCTCATGATATTGCTTATAATAAATCTTGATTTTTTAATGACTATACCAACTAGAATGTCTGTCTACTCTCTCAGCCCTACCTCTAACAGATACTGCCCTCTGTTCTCTCAGCCTTAGATATACAGGGGATTTGATAAACTAATCTATAAATTAAAACTGACCCCATAAAGACAGAGTCTTCTTGATAATTTTAATAACTTCTATGCTGTTCTTTGTCTATCTCCTTAACTTCTTGGAGATTTTAGGTATAATTATACTAATGTTTCCGGCTGTTCAAATTTAATTAAATTCTATGCCTTTGTGCAGCTGAAGATTGCTTTACATTTTAAATTGATATAATGATTGCATTGTTCAATTAAATGGAGTTGCATGAAACGATCGTTC
>NC_042998.1:167696663-167719163 GCF_006345805.1 Octopus sinensis
ATTCTGATATTCACCCCCTACTAGAACTGTCGGGTACTTTCAAAAAGAGACAGTCCTGATTAAGGAGAAGGTGAACCGCAGCTTTCTACTTCAATGAGGTTTGCTTATTTATTCGGTTCCTTCTACATTCGTCGCACACGTAGATTCTGTCTCTGAAAATTTTAGTTTGGGCGCAGTTACGTAGTTTTCATGCATTCGACTTCAAATTCCGCCGAGGTCGACTTTGCCTTTCATCCTTTCGGGGTCGATAAATTAAGTACCAGTTGCATACTGGGGTCGATCTAATCGGCTGATCCCCCCTCCCCAAAATTTTGGGCCTTGTGCCTAGAGTAGAAAAGATTATATTCAATCAAGAAATTTATTTTAAAATCCAGAGGACTTAAAGTAGAAATCTTTCAATGTCTTCAATTTGCTTATATCATTTCGTCAACATCGCCGGTCGATTGCTTTGTTGGTATGCATTAAATGTAGATATTTGACTGCCATGGAATCAGTCATTCACAGAAGTTCTCGAATCAATTTCAACTGGCGTTTACAATACCTTTCAGGTCAGCAGGGTGTTCTCCACAATGCCTGCACGTACGTAGCGATGAACGAATTCTGGGATGGTTGTAAGTGGTGCTACTTTTTGTCTCCTACATATAAAAGATGAAGAAAGCAACAGATTAGACGGAAAGTTATACTATGACAACCAGAAGACATACGCATTTGATATCTGGTTTGAGATTTTTCAGGTCAGATGATCTTTCCAAAGACAGGTTTCTATGTTTGTTATTAAATTTTTTTTTCCTGCTACTTCAATACATGATGTAACAAATACATATCTACATACATACACACATACAGATATATATATATATATATATATCCATACAGAAATATATATATGTACATAAAGAAATATATATGTGTACATAAAGAAATATATAAATAAATATGGACGTAGGCGTTGCTGTGTGGTAAGAAGCTTACTTCCCAACCACATTTCCGAGTTCAGTCCCACAGCGTGGCACCTTGGGCAAGTATTTTCCACTATAGCCTCGGGCCAACCAAAGCCTTGTGAACGGATTTGGTTGAAAGCCGACGAGAATGCATCGTAGCTCTTCGCTCTGACATTTGAAACTCTGAGTACTATAATGACAACTTACTGATTGTCCTAAACTATAAATATAAATAATACTCTATTTATGTTGTTGTTGTTGTTGTTTTTGTTGTCGTTGTTGTTGTTGTTGTTGTCGTCATCATCATCATCATCATCCTCATCATTATACACACACACACACACACATACACAGAGAAAACGGCAAATCAAAGTAAAAACAAAAGCAGGAAAAACAACAAAAATCAAAAGTATGTACACAATTTTTCAGCCATCTTGGAAAATTCTGAACCACTCGTACACTTGTGTGCGGCTCATACACTCCACTTCGTACATTTTCTGCAAATTTGCGTAGGCCTCTGTGCAGGGTATCGCCATGAGAACTTTCTCTGCCATGGTCAATGCGATGATCACACGATACACACCTTCCTTCTAAGCACTGCTGTAGACAGCGGAAGTGAGCTAGATCGTTAAAACTTAGTGCGCATGCACAGCGGAGTGCAAGGTCAATCTGTACCAAGCGGTTTCACTCTGCGTGCTTTAGCTTCGTTAGTATACTCTTTTATTCTTTTACTTGTTTCAGTCATTTGACTACGGCCATGATGGAGCACCGCCTTTAGTTGAGCAAATCGACCCCGGGATTTATTCTTTTGTAAGCCTAGTACTTATTCTATCGCTCTCTAGTGCCGAAACACTAAATTACGGGGACGCAAACACACTAGCATCGGTTGTCAAGCGATATTGTGGGAACAAACACGGACACACAAACACACACACATACACATATATATACATATATACGACGGATTCTTTCAGTTTCCGTCTACCAAATCCACTCACAAGGCTTTGGTCGGCCCGAGGCTATAATAGAACACACTTGCCCAAGGTGCTACGCAGTGGGACTGAACCCGGAACCATGTGGCTGGTAAGCAAGCTACTTACCGCACAGCCTCTCCTGCACCTATAGTATGGTAACTGTTCTGATACTTATTGATCAAACCTCGTATGTCCTCAGTTTATTTCCTGATAAGGAGATTTGGATGAGTATTATAAATAAATGCTGTACAATATGTCGTGAAAATAACCAGAGCCACTCATTGAAAACATTAAAATAGTAAAGAGTATGATGATAACAAGCGAAACACTACATTGTAAAAACTGCATTGATCCAGCTTCATCTAATATTTTCTCATTATCGAATAATATCTGTTTGTTAAGATAGTGTAATTTGAAGAGTATTTTATTGAGAACGTCGACTTTTAAAAGCAACATACCAAAAGCATAACAATTCATTTGTTTGCAGACAGACTGACTGTTTTATGTGTCTGGTAGGATTTGTTTTATGGTCAGAATAATGTATTTTTTTTTTCCTATATCAAATGGTGATGGTTTAAAACAGAACGAAATAAATCTTATTATCATTGATGACACACAGAGATAAATGAATGTCAAGCAATAGTGGTTATAATTCTCATTGGTTTGTCCATCTGAGAAATTTATGACCTCAAACGTATCGTAGGTCTAGAAAGTGTAATGGTCTTTCACTCGACAAAGATTTATGAGAATCAAACAAACTGTAACGACAGATACGAGCAGAGTTGGTTTTAAAACAGACAGGTAAATTCATTACTGTCAAACAATGACAATTGGTTGATATTATAGGTTTGAATAATAGGAAGATTTATAATGTAATTGCACGTGCCCTTAGTATCCTCATATTTCATGTTTTTATCAACAATCCTTCGTAAGAATTGAATTGCGAAGGAGTAAATACTACATGAAAAATAAATTAAAAAGTAAATATTTATTAAATATTGTGTATAAGACGAAAATATAAGTTGATTTTAAATAGAAATTATATTCCGATTAGATAATCTATTGAAAGTTCAGATATATTATTTAGAATTTTTAAAATTTTAATTTTATCGTCTTTTCTTTTTTTCGGGCATTAACCCATTTCTTGGTAGATTTTCATATGTACCAGAATGACAATGGTGTAGCGACTATCTTATCTTAAGACAGACCTTGTGAACACTAATATGCGTAAAAAACATATGCAGGCCATAGGTTTCATAGTCGACATTCCATTACATAAACGGTGCTTATATCCTATTGTTACAAACTAGAACTACAGTACGGTTGTTTTTATATATCGCAATTTCTTTTCTTTGTGTTTTAATGGGCATCGTTGAATAACTAGTTTACAAGGAGCCAATTATTGGGGCACTGCGCTTACGAAGAGAACAGTGAGAAGGGAATGTCACCGTTTTATTTTCCAGTTACTTGCCGATATTTATCGGTGACAGAGACATACATAGACACACAGACAAGTACACACACACACACACACACACACACACCACACACACACACACACACATACACACACACACACACAGAGGTTCACACATTGGAAAACTTTTGATATTTATATTTCGTCTTTTGAACTAGCCACTATAAGAATTAATCGAAATAGTCATATGAATTCACAAAGTGCTTTGTGGTACTTTAGTTGGGACTTTAGTTGACAGAATCAACTCCAGTACTTACATAATTTTTTAAGACTTGATATTTATTCTATCGATTTTTAACGCCTTACAGAAATGTAAACAAACCATCACACACATGCACGCACACACACACACAACATATATACATACATATATGCATGAGTGGCTGTGTAGTAAGAAGCTTGCTTCCCAATCACATGGTTCCGGGTCCAATCCCACTGCGTGACACCTTGGGCATGTGTCTTCTGCTATAGTCACGGGTCAACCAAAGCCATGTGAGAGGATTTGGTATAGAAGAATACACACACACACACATATTATATATATATATATATATATTCATCAGCCATGTGACCACACACGTCCTTTTCATGGAGTATTCTTTTCCTTTTCTCCGGTCCTTGCTTATTCCCTCTTTTTGACGAAGCACCATGCTCGAAATGTCACACCTCCTCTGTTTTCCATTTTAAATTGAGCAGCAACCTATACATTCACTGTGTACATCCTTTTGACTTTTGTTGTTTTTATTTTTGTTGGTCTCTCGCCTAATTCTATCTATCTATCTATCTATCTATCTATCTATCTATCTATCTATCTATCTATCTATCTATCTATCTATCTATCTATCTATCTTTCTATCTATATCTGAATATATATATATATATATATATATTATATATATATATATATATATATGCTTTTACGTCCTGTTCTTGTCACATTTTTTTTCTTTCCTTGTTTTTACCCCTCTGCAAGGGAATTTTATTTAATTCCCTTGCAGGAAGGACCGGTCCTACGGGCGTGTTCTGTCCTTACCTTGGAAACACGCATGGAGTCGAACCGGGGACAGCTTGTGTTGTTCGTCTTGTGTTCTGTTTTTTCGTTGTTAAAAAAAAGTCCGTTCCCTTGTTTTTATGTTTTCGTTTCTCGTTGAGTTCTACGTCTATTTGTGGTGTCATGTACTCACATATATATATATTTATATATGCATGTATATATACATGTAGATGTAGGTACGTACATATATATATGTATGTATGCATATATTTTATTTATTAAATTATTATATATATATATATATATATATATACACACACATAATCAGGGTGCGATGGGTACATTATCGCCTATTTATATTTCTAATTTCGTGCATTGTTTATTTTTGATTTTGTGCCCCAGCATGGCCGCGGCCTTCGGGCTAAAACATTTTTAAGGATTTAAGGATTTACACAGTGTAGTATAGAATTAGTTGGGCACCGTTTGTGAGAAAAAAGAGCACCGTGACGCTATTCAATTTACCAGAAATTTGGAAACGACATGCTGTGCTGCGTACCGGAAACTCCTATACGAATATTTCAGAGTATTTGGGTGTCAATCTGAGAACAGTGCAGTCTCAGTACCGAGAGTAATAAAACTCAAACATCCAGTCAGCATCATGGAGTTTGGTGTGATCACTAGTAATGGCGACGTTATGCCCCCATTCACCTTCCCACACGGTTCACACTCAACACGGAGGCCTACATCAAGTGCGTGGTGGAGGTAGTACTGCTCTGTATCAAGAGGCTACTGCAAAACCCTGTATCTGGTAACAGGAATCTGCACCATGCCACACAAGCTGGAGAACCCAGTTATGGCTGTCAGACAATTTCTGCGATATCACCCTTAACATCTGACCACCTAGTATTTCAAGATATTTTTATGTAATTTTGGTAAATATATCTGTTAAAATAAGATGTCAGATCATTTTCATTTCTGCGTAATTTAAACGACAGTTTATTCACCACACCCTGTATATAAGACGGGTTTCTTTTAGTTTCCGCCTACCAAATCCACTCATAAGGCTTTGGTCAGCCCGGGTTTATAGTTGAAGACACTTGTCCAAAGTGCCAGGCATTTGGACTGAACACAACCATATCTTCGCCTACGCTAAGCCACGCCTTAAATATCCATTGAAATCCTTCGATAGTTATTGAAAATTCTTTGAAAACTCGAAATTCTATGAATATTCGGAATATTCACATTCATATTTTGTATCAAAAACTCACTATCAAGTGTGTTCATAGAAAGTATTTCATATGGGAACATAGAAAGTATTTCATATTAATGTTAAAAATTCAAACTCGAACATTGCATTTTATTTCATTTGAGAATCAAACAGTTTTCTTCTTAAACTGTTAATATATATTCACTTCCATTTCTTCTTTACCTTATGTTAACATTCTCTATCTGTCTTCCCTTCGTATTCACCTATTATCTGCACATCTTTATATATAAAAGTGAAGTTGTGTGTCTGTCTCCTACGATTTAGATTCCTAACTACTCCCACATTTTGCGGTGCAGTTTAACCAAAAGCGGGTATCTTATAGTCATGATTCATATCGAGCCCTTCTGGGTATTAGCGCGCGTCTACGATGAGTCTACGATAAAAAAAAAATTACCATAATTTTTTTTCCATTTTAATGCATTTTTTCGCTATTATATAAGGGAAGTAACTCTCTAAAAATGTCTACGATGAGTCAACGATTTAAAAAAAAATTTACCATCATTTCTTTTCCATTTTTAATGCATTTTTTTGCTATTTTTTGGCTATAACTCTCTAAAAATGCTTATATAGTTATTTCCCTTACAAACCCGAGCAACGCCGGGCGATACTGCTAGTATGACCTAATTCATTATTTAATTTTTTTGCTTCGTTAACTTTAATGCATTTGCTTCTAGCTCTCTCTAGCTTTCCTGCTTCTTTTACTCTTCATCCTCGTATATAAACGGGTTTTTTTTATATCACCACGTATATGCGCACATGCACACACACTCGCGCGCGCACACACAAACACATTGTTTCTATTGTTTATCTTAAGTCAGCAGTAATTTCAATATATAGACTGTTGTATACTTCTTGCGACTCCTGTTGTTTCTTCTTTTTTTTTCACAGCTTTAGTCTCTATCCTTTTGCCGCGCACTCTCTTTCGTTTTCTTCACTCGATATTTGTTTCTCCTTTCTCTTCTTTTTGACACACACACACACACACACACACACACACACACACACACACACACACACACACACACACAAATGATGAGAGAAAGTGGGAGAGAGAGGGAGAGCGAGAAATTAAGAATGAACGACTGAAACACACACACACATACATACAACACATATCTATGTACAAACACAGATAATATAACACAGCGATGAAGGATATCAAACTTTAACAGTATATCACATCTGTTTCTTATTTCTTTACTGCCCACAAGGGGCTACACACAGAGGGGACAATCAAGGATAGACAAACGGATTAAGTCGATTACATCGTCTCCAGTGCGTAACTAGTTTTTAATTTATCGACCCCGAAAGGATGAAAGGCAAAGTCGACCTCGGCGGAATTTGAACTCAGAACGTAACGGCAGACTAAATACCTATTTCTTTACTACCCACAAGGGGCTAAACACAGAGAGGACAAAGGACAGACAAACGGATTAAGTCGATTATATCGACCCCAGTGCGTAACTGGTACTTAATTTATCGACCCCGAAAGGATGAAAGGCAAAGTCGACCTCGGCGGAATTCGAACTCAGAACGTAACGGCAGACGAAATACTGCTAAGCATTTCGCCCGGTGTGCTAACGCTTCTGCCAGCTCACCGCCTTTAGATCACATCTGTTTCTGTGTCACACACCAGCTTTAAGCTGCTCATATTATATTTCTATACCGTTATACAAGATCATTCTTTATAATTATTATGTAGTTGAATATTTTTTCAGTAACAGGTCGTGTTTGAATGCTTTATCGGGTGAATAGTCTTCTATAATGGTATATGAATATAAACTCAGCAACTTAAAGCTGCTGTGCTGTGCAGAAACAAATATTGTGATCTACTAATAAAGTATGATATCGCCCATCCTCGTATTAATCTTATGCAAACAGAAGTCTGCATAGGTCCCGGGGAGGTAATAGGCAAGCTGGCCTCGGTGGGGTCGAATTTAAAATGTAAAGAGATAGGACAACTACTGTAAAGCATTTTCTCAATGCTCTTACGATTCTGCCAATCTACAGGCAAATAATAATTCTTTCAAATTTTGGTACAAGGACATTATTTGAGGGGTGGGGCGAGGAGATGAACTTGCAATAGTTTTATCAACTCCGATGAAAGGCAAAGTCGACCTCGACAGAATTTCAACTCAGAAACGTAAAGACCCGGAAGATATACCGCTAGTATTTTGTCCGGTGCGATAAAGATTCTGCCACCTCGCTGTCTTTGGTTTCAGATTTTAGTGAAAGGCCGGCAATGTTAAAAGAGATGGATCTTTACCTTTTGACCTACAGATTTAAAAGATAATCTTTTGTAACTAAACACTTTCAAACTTCGGACACTGGTTGAATGTGTCATATAAAACATCTTTCACTCTTAGCATTTTTGACAAAAACTTATATTTACGAAGTTATTTCACGGTAAAGTTCTCGTATTTTGGTAATTTCAACCAATCAATGACGTGTATTCAGCTGAATAAAATTACTGCTGTTGTTTGTCAACAAGAACTTCCGGTGTTGTATATTTCGTTTGTCACTGTTATTTATGACAACCCTAACCCTAACCCTAAAATCCTAGCCCTAACACCCTAACCCTAACACCCTAACCCTAACCCTAAAACCCTAGCCCTAACACCCTAACCCTAACACCCTAACCCTAACCCTAAAACCCTAGCCCTAACACCCCAACCCTAACAGCCTAACCCTAAAACCCTAACCCTAAAACCCTAATCCTAACCCTAAAACCTTAAAACCAGTACAAACACACAAACGATGTCACAAATAACAGTGACTAACAAAAATACACCGCCGATAGTTGTTGTTGACAAACAACGGCAGTAATTTAATTCAGCTGAATACACGTCATTGATTGGTTGAAATTACCAAAATACGAGAACTTTAACGTGAAATAACTTCGTAAATATAAGTTTTTGTCAAAAATGCTAAGAGTAAAAGATGTTTTATATGATGCATTCAACCAATGTCCGAAGTTTGAAAGTGTTTAGTTACCAAAAATTATTTTTGAAATCTGTAGGTGAAAAGGTAAAGATCCAAAGAGATTTAAGTTGACTATATCAATCCTTGTACTCATCAGATACTAATTTTATCGAACCCAAAAGAATTAAATGTAACTTTGGCCTTAGATGAATTTGAGCTTAGAACATAAAGACTGACGAAATGCCGCTAAGCATTTTTTGTCCGGCGCAGTAACGATTCTGTCTGTCCGCCGCCTTCAGCAGCCAACGGACAATAACAATTGAAATAACAAAGATAACAAGAATTTCAGAGAATCTTTCATCGCTAATCCTGTGAACAACCAAGTGAAGCCAAACTGTATGTTTATTGTCAAAAGTTTTGCTTTTGTCTGTTTGTCTTTTGCATTTTGTCTTCTTTTGTGTATTTTCTCTTTTCCTCGTCTCCGTTATTTTTTTTTCCTTTTTCGCCTTTTGTTGACAAAGACCTTATTTAGACAGTGGTGTCAGGTGTAAATTTCAAAGGCTTTTCTGTCTTTCTCTTCTCATCTTTCCCACTAGGCTTCTATGAAACCTCTTGCCCATATACATTTTATTAATCACCCACTGTAATGCTGTCATCGCAGGTCACTCTTGTGGCAAATAAATTAAACTACACCATCATTGTTGTCGTTATTGTTGTTGTTATTATTAAAGGCGGCGAGCTGGCAGAGTTGTGAGCACGCCGGGCGAAATGCTTAGCAGTATTTCGTCTGCCGTTACGTTCTGAGTTCAAATTCCACCGAGGTTGACTTGGCCTTTCATCCTTTCGGGGTCGATTAAATAAGTACCAGTTACGCACTGGGGTCGATATAATCTACTTAATCCGTTTGTCTATCCTTGTTTGTCCCTTCTGTGTTTAGCCCCTTGTGGGCAGTAAAGAAACAGGTATTTCGTCTGTCGTTACGTTCTGAGTTCAAATTCCGCTAAGGTCGACTTTGCCTTTCATCCTTTCGGGATCGATAAATTAAATACCAGTTACGCACTGGGGTCGATATAATCGACTTAATCCGTTTGTCTGTCCTTGTTTGTCCCTTCTGTGTTTAGCTCCTTGTGGGTAGTAAAGAAATAGGTATTTCGGCTGTCGTTACGTTCTGAGTTCAAATTCCGCCAAGGTCGACTTTGCCTTTCATCCTTTCGGGATATCGATAAACTAAGTACCAGTTGAGTACTGTGATCGATGTAATTGACTTGCTCCTTCCCCCAAAATTTCATACCTGGTGTTTATAATAGAAAGGGTCATTACTACTACTACTACTACTACTACTACTACTACTACTACTACTACTACTACTACTACACTACTACTACTAAGACGGCGAGCTGGCAGAATCGTTAGCATGCCGGATAAAATGCTTAGCGACGTTTCGTCTGTCTTCACGTTATGAGTTCAAATTCCGCCGAGATTGACTCTGCCTGTCGATAAATTAAGTACCATTGAAACACTGGGATTGATCTAGTCAACTAGTTACCTTCACTCAAATTTCAGGCCTTGTGCCTTTAATAGAAATTATTATTATTATTATTATTATTGCTTTTGCACAGCTTCTAACTCTGGAGATATACTCCAGTGTCAGCTGCTCACTACCAGTGAACTAAGGTAACACCTCTTATTTTTCTAGCACCTTCTGGAGTATTCGAGCGGTTCCAAACAGTGCTGTTTTCTGCAAGTGCTCCGCCCTTATTGCAGCCTCTATTTGTTCCATGTACTTCTCGAGATTTTTGCTCACTGTTCCCAGGGCTCCGACAATTATTAGCACTACTGCTACCTTTTTTATCGACCACAACTGCTTAACATCCCAAGCTAACCTATCATATCTCTCGACTTTTCTTTCTTCCTTATTGCATACCTTGTTGTTAGCTGGGCATGTATTATCTATGATCCAGCATAGTTTGTTTTCTTTCTCAATTAAGACTATGTCCGGCTTCCTATTCTCTATCTCCTGGTCGCACTGAATCATGAAATCCCATAGGATCTTTGCATTTCTATTTTCGACAATGTTTTCAGGTTTGTAGTCGTACCTTTTTTTTGCTCTGTCAAGTCCATACTTGTTGCAGAGTGTCCAATGGACAAGCCTGGCTATATTGTCGTGGCGTCTCTTATATTCCTTCTGGGCTAGTGGCGTACATAGGGTGGTAATATTCCATACGGTTTCACCATTTTGTCCACAGATTCTACACTTATCACTTTCTGCTGTGTTGTCTAATCTGTATTTTATGTAGTTTGTTCTTAGTGCTTGCTCTTGGGCAGCACAGATTAGAGCCTCCGTTTCCGGTTTTAAATCACTTTTAGTCATCCACAGTCATCTTTTTTCTCTGTCTTATCAACATCCCTATGAAATTGACCATGCATTCTTTTCTTTACCCACCTATTTTCAGTTTCATTAGTTTTCAATTTCTTGTATAGTACTTTATCTTTGCAATCTTTCATCCTACACAAGCCTGACCTTCCTACTTCTGAAGGTATACACCGTATCAACGAGGGAACTGACTTGGGCTTCATCTTTACCATACAGTTTGAGGTCATCCATGAATAACAAATGGTTAACTTTTTGCTGGCGGCTTTTGAATTCATACCCAGCTTTTGCTTTCCTCAGAATCAGTGTTAGTGGTATCAAGCACAGTACAAAGATCAGTGGGAACAGGTAGTCCCCTTGGAAGATGCCCCTCCTAATTTCTACTGTCCCTAAACTTCTTCCGTATGCTGTCAGGTCCGTCCTCCAATTCGCTAAACTTTTTCCAAGCAATCGCTCAACATTCGATGCAATACCAAATAGATTCATACACTCCATAATCCGAGAATGTGGGATCATATCGTACGCCTTACGATAGACATTCCTTGACATAGCTAAGTTACTTTTCCTCCTCTTGCAGTCTCTAAGTACAATTTTGTCTATCAGGAGTTGAACCTTGGTACCTCTGCACTTACGTTTGCAACCCTTCTGCTCATGCGGCAGGACTCCATTTTTTCCCAGATGTTCGTACATTGACTCTTCGAGTATTCCAGTTAATAACTTCCACGTAAGTGGCAAGCAGGATATCGGCCTGTAATTGTCTATCGTATTGCCTTTTTCGATGTTTTTTGGGCACAGCACTGTCCTACCCAATGTAAACCACTCTGGTGTTACTTGGTTGGCATTTAACACGGTGTTGAGTTGCGCAAGCTATTCGTGCATGACATTCACCAAATCATTTGATCCAGCAGCCTTGAACTCCATCTGGTCCCGTGGCCTTCCAGTTGCTAATTTTTTTTTTTTGCTGATTTCCTTCACTGAAATTACTAGTTCTGCCTGTTTTGGACAGACTACTGTTTCAGTTCTTGCAACCATTTAGCATCCTTCTTGTGCTCCCTTTGTTCCACATGTCACTCCAAAACCTTTGAGTTTCAATGTTATCTGGTATCAACTTTTCCTCTGTACACTCTCCATTTATTTCTTTACAGAATCTCTTCTGATCTACTCTGAATAACCTATTCTGGTGGTAGCCCTTCATTTTTTGGTTGTATCTTGCCATCTTTGATTTCTTTGCAAAGAGGCGCTGTTTCAGTTCCTCCACTACTACTTTCAAGCCCTTTCTTTTAATATTATACTTCCTTTCCAGCGCTCTGTATTTTTGTTCGCTTTTAAGCTCCCCTTTCTCTTTTCGGTCTAACACAGAGATTTTCTTCGAGAGCATGTCTAACCCTGCCTGGATTCTTCTTTTCCACCATGGATCTTTTTTTTTTGTCACTCCCATTATGTTTCTTTTTCATGACACCGACACTCACGTTTTCTGCAACAACAATACTTGCTGCCTTGATCAAATTATTTGTTTCCGTAATGTTGTTTGTTCTAATGTATTTCAGAATTTCACTGACATTTTTCGTTTCTTGGTTCAATTTCCATCGATCAACCTTTATAAGGTTGCAAATAATGTCGCTATCGTTCTCCTGTAGTGTTGCCTTTATTATTATTATTGTTGTTGTTGTTGTTGTTGTTGTTAATATTATTATTACTGTTATTGTTGTTGTTATTGTTGTTATTGTTGTTATTATTATTATTATTATTATTATCATTATTATTGTTATTATTGTCACTGTCAGTCTTCTCACATATATGATATATGCATATATATAATATTCATAATATGCGCATATAGATAAGATATACATATATATAATATATGCATACATGTGTACGTGTGTGCATATATACGAGCATGTTTAGATATGCAACTATATGCATGAGAATATATACATAAAACAAAACCTACAAATCTGCAAATATACATACATACAAGCAAAAATACCCTGTTGTTGATGTCGAAATTCCAATGAAAGGGCCTTGGATCTAGGTTAGAAACCGGCTCTTTCTCTTTTGGTAAGAAATCTTGAAATAAAACTGAACAATGACATATTTTCTATAAAAATTTCGCTGTGTATCGGATTATTTATATTTGGGTGTGCGCGTAGGCGTGTGCGTTGGTCTTCGTCGTTCCTACCCTACCCAAAGTCCCAAACGCACGACAATGTAATACAAACCTCTTCTCAGATTAAACAGGTCTATTCTGTTAGGTAGATATATTCCTATTGATCAATGGACACGTGTACACAATGAAAAAACACAACAAGCATATCGGATGTTCTCTCATACATAACACCTTCATAATTAAGAAGTGAACTATAGATGCCTGTCTATTTTATACCGCATATCTTACGTTTCTTACTCGTCGTAAAGGGCGATCGCTATGACCTAGAACCGACAGATAACAAACAGACGGAATACTATGTAGAAGATCAGTAAAAGACAGTCTTGAAGGAGCGACGGAGAGAAGGGATGCGAATGTTTGCTTATTTTAATCTTAAGTCTTACCTATTATAAATGACGGCCGATTTGTTTTCTTTATTCCCTTGAAGCCAAGAACAGAAAGGAGAAAGAAAAAGACAGAGAGGAGAGAGGGGGATAGAAGGGGGCTGAGAGAGAGGAATGGAATTAACAGGGTAGGAGATAGATAGATAGAGAGAGAGAGAGAGAGTGAGAGAGAGTGATTTTAGAAGAAATGAGAGAAAGAAAGGAAGAGGAAGGTCTGGGGAAGGAGTTCGTTCGAAAATGGAGAGAGGAGTATGGGAGGTACGTAGAGAAAGAGGGAGAGGGAGAGAGAGAGAGAGGGAGGGGGGAGAGAAATGTGTGTGTGTGAGAGAAAAGGAGGAGAGAAAGACAGAGAATGGGAGAGAGAGAGAGAGAGAAAGGTAGAGAAAGTCGGAGAAGGTTTGCAGAAGTTTAGTTTGAACTGAGATCAATTGTAACAAATGAGATCGAGAAGGAAAGAGAAAGAGAGAGAGGGGAGAGTGAGGAAGAAAGAAAGACATAGAGGTAAACATTGAGGAATAGAGAGAAACAGAAAAACTATCAATGTGAGTGAAAGATAGAATGAAGGTTGTGATTATTTAACACTTGAAATATGACTCCTCTTTCTCACTTTCTCTCTCCCCCTCACGCATTCGCTCTTTCTGTCATTCTCTGACTGCCAAATGTCTCTCTCACCCTATTATTCTGTCTCTCTTTCTCAGCCCCTCTCGCCTCCCCCTCTCTCTCTCTCTCTCGTGCCAAAAGGATTACTAAAATGCTGAAGATATTTTTAAAAGAGAGCAAAGGAAAATTTTCTTTTCTATTCTAGGCACAAGGCCGGAAACTTTTGGGAAGGGGCGGCCAGTCGATTAGAACGGCTCCAGTACGCAACTGGTACTTAATTTAGCGACCTCGAAAGGATGGAAGGCAAAGTTGACCTCGGTGGTACTGGAACTCAGAACGTAAAGACAGACGAAATACTATTAAGCATTTCGTCCGGCGTGCTAACGTTTCTGCCAGCTCGCCGCCTTCGCAAACGAACATATTAAAGGAATCACTGTATGGCTTGTTTGTACACCACACACACACACACACACACACACACACACACGCACGCACGCACGCACGCACACGCACACACACACACACACACACACACACACACACACACACAAACACACACATGCACGCGTGTGTGTGTATGTAACGGAGGAAAGGCCCTACCTCAGCTATAGGCTCACAAGTTCGGTTTCCGGATTCTGTGCTGTATATATTATTTCCGGGCGGAGGCACCGGATAACTCAGTATATATATATATATACTCTTTACTCTTTTACTCTTTTACTTGTTTCAGTCATTTGACTGCGACCATGCTGGAGCACCGCCTATAGTCGAACAAATTGACACCAGGGCTTATTCTTTGTTAGCCTAGTACTTATTCTATTGGTTTTTTTGCCGAAACACTAAGTTACGGGGACGTAAACACACCAGTATCGGTTGCCAAGCGATGTTGGGGGACAAACACACACATACACACACACACACACACACGCATATATATATACATATATACGACGGGCTTCTTTCAGTTTCCGTCTACCAAATCCACTCACAAGGTTTTGGTCGGCCCGAGGCTATAGTAGAAGACACTTGCCCAAGATGCCACGCAGTGGGACTGAAAATCTACTTACCACACAGCCACTCCTGCGCCTATATATATATATATATATATACTCTTTTACTCTTTTACTCTTTTACTTGTTTCAGTCATTTGACTGCGGCCATGCTGAAGCACCACCTTTAATCGAGCAACTCGACCCCGTACTGTAAGCCCAGTACTTATTCTATCGGTCTCTTTTGCCGAACCGCTAAGTAACGGGGACATAAACACACCAGCATCGGTTGTCAAGCAATGCTAGCTGGACAAACACAGACACACAAACACACACACGCATATATATATACATATATACGACGGGCTTCTTTCAGTTTCCGTCTACCAAATCCACTCACAAGGTTTTGGTCGGCCCGAGGCTATAGTAGAAGACACTTGCCCAAGATGCCACGCAGTGGGACTGAAAATCTACTTACCACACAGCCACTCCTGCGCCTATATATATATATATATATATATATACATATATATATATATATATATTCTTTTATACTTTTATTCTTTTACTTGTTTCAGTCATTTGACTGCGACCATGCTGGAGCACCGCCTATAGTCGAACAAATTGACACCAGGGCTTATTCTTTGTTAGCCTAGTACTTATTCTATTGGTTTTTTTGCCGAAACACTAAGTTACGGGGACGTAAACACACCAGTATCGGTTGCCAAGCGATGTTGGGGGACAAACACACACATACACACACATACACACACACACACATACACACATATAAATATATACGACGGGCTTCTTTAAGTTTCCGTCAACTAAATCCAGTCACAATGCTTTGGTCGTCCCGAGGCTATAGTAGAAGACACTTGCCAAAGTTGTCACGCAGTGAGACTGAACCCGGAACCATGTGGTCGGTAAGCAAGCTACTTACCACACAGCCACTCCTGCGCCTATATATATCAGTGGCGACTCCAGGTCATCAGCGTGACTCGGGCTCACCACAGATTTCGCGTAAGACACATGTATAAAAGAAAGTAAGAAACGTAATACACTCAGCAGATTTACACTAAACCGCAAAAGAAACGCGAGACGTGTGTGGCTCTGAAATATGTTTTAATTTCATTATGTCAGAGATAAACTTTGATAAATCTGATAAAGTCAATTTCTTGGATGCATTTTGACAATAGTCATGTGTTCTTGTAGTAGGCGGATCCAGCACATCGAGATTATAGGGCGTGATATGTATGCCCTCCCTGGGTGTTCAAAACGGCCATACACCGTCGGTACCTGGAGTACATGAGGCGGATCACAAAAGCTATTGGCACCTGTGCGCATACCCCGAGGAAAGCTACCTCCAGTTCCACGCGAGCTGTTGGCCTTGTGACCATCTGGTTCAGCCGACTCTGAATTTCATCCCACAGGCGTTCAATTGGGTTCAAATCCGGGCTGAGAGCCAGCCACGGTATGGTTCTGATGGAAGTCCATGGTGACCCTGGCCGTGTAGGAGGAAGCATTGTTCTGCTTGAACATGTAGCTATAGTAATGTGCAAAGAAGGGCACGATGTGAGGTCTTAGAATCTGGTCGACGTAGCGCTGCGCTGTGATGCCATTCTCTCTGCTTGCACCAACATTTGGAAATACATGGGGCCCAGTTCCTTGATTCAGGCCTACAGCACTCCAAACCACGATGCTTTGGCCACCCTACGCGTATCTCTCCATGACATATGCGTCTTTGTAGCGTTCCCCTTCCTACGCCACACCGCCACTCTACCATCCAAGATGGAAACGCAGTACCGGCTCTCGTGAGAGAAGACTATCGCCCTCCATTGTTGATGCCGCCAATGTCAGTGCAGTGTAACCTACTGTAGTTTGTGCCTGAGGGTAACGGTCGGTGAGGACGGCAACGCAGGTTGTTGGAGGCCAGTCGACCTCGTACCGTGTCGTCGCTGATGGGTCGCTGTCCAGTGCCAATGGTTTCACGAGCTGTCGCGCTGGCCGGTCTGAAGCGATCAGGGAGGTGTCGCAGGTGGACGAAGCGGTCCTGCCTAAGCGTGGTCACCCGGGGACGCCTTCTGCAGTGCTGTTGGTGTTGTTGTATCTCTGTTGCAAGCGAAAGATGATACTGACATGGAATTTGCAAGCTTTCGCAACAACTAGGTCACGCCGCCCTGCTCGAAATCGGCCGATAGCTTGTTCTCTCTGCGCTGCTGACAATCGGGTCATACCTGATGCGTCTAAATTACAGATTTATACCCATAACCTCCACGAGATGTACGTCCATTTCTGTTTTCATGACAATTATTTGCGACTGCCAGCCACTGCATTCATCGCAGTTAAGGGTAAAAGTAAGGCAACCATGGAAAACACAACTGATCTTTACACACGGACGAACAGAATAACAGCAATCAATTAATGAAAGCGGAGTGCACGACAAACATCAGCTATCTGAATGTCGCCTATACTCTTGATAAGAGATGTCAGTACGTCCTTTACACCTACCAGGCTCGTTCGTATTAACCCGAGTTGCTGGATAATTTTTCGTTCCTTTAAGAGTATCGTAGAACGGAAACTTTTCATAGATTGGAATTTAAATCTTAATCTCTATTGAAACTTATTTTTTCAACAAAACATTGAAACTGAATTATTTTTAATTTTTACGATTATAGATAACAAATCGGGTTGTAACTTCTGAGCCCGAGTTAGGCGCGTGTGAACTCTGTCGAGAGAACGTCTACTAGACATGATATTTTTTGACACAGGACACCTCTAAGACGACCGCCAGACGCTGAACGAAAATATATAAACTGCGACCAGGTTCAATAAAAGGAGCCCGAGTTATTGGCTATAATTACATACTTGAAGTCAGTGTTGTCAGAAATTAAATCAGCTTGCAAATATACACGTTCACTTTACCAAATTTATACTCAATTTATACTCAATTCCTGTAATATTTTCCAGAACAACCACTTGTTGCTAGTCGTTATAATGAATGACGTAATGGAGAAACAGTTTCCACCTGAAAACATTAGACAATTGTTCTTGGGATAAAGTAACATACGGGATATATTTCAATCCGTTGATTGAAGTCTTATTTTAGATTATAATTATTTAAACATGTTGAAAATATTTATATTTCTTCTTCGCCCTTTTCCTATTTTAGATGTTTAGTTTATTCAACACTTAGTGAAATAAGAGTCTGCAGAAGGCTTCCTTCTCTTTCTTTATTTATTGGTTTCTTCTCCATAGACGTCACAACAACTTTATATGTTGTGTGAAGAAGAAGGTGAAGCTGTGTCGTACATTTTTTGAAAAGTGAAAAATTTGTATATGAAAAAAAAAAAAAGAAAAAGAAATTAGCAGGTATGGCTGTGTGGTAAGGAGCTTGCTTCACAGCCTCATGGTTTCGAGTTCAGACCCACTGTACGGCGCCTTGGTCAATATAAAATAGGGGTAAGATTAACTTTCAAGTTTTTCCTTTTTATAATACGTGGAGCGGAAGTCCCTCACTCCCACGTCATCCGGAAATTCATGGAATGTTCCAGAACATTCTACGGAAGATCACTCAAGCTACATCCCTGTTTTATTTATTTAATTAATTAACTGAGAGGGCGCTACATAACTCCCCTCTCAGACGACAAGTAGGTAACTAATCGAAAGTCATTGTAGCGAGAACCCGTAAGAATGAGAAGCAAAAAATGAAGGTACAAGAAACTGGATGAACAAGAAACATGAGCTTGCAACTAAAGCAAAAAGCAGAAAGGTACAAAACAAGTAAATGCATGAACATTATGATATGTAATTAAAATTGCAGGGTTTGGTGCAGGAAACCTTGGGCTACATAGTTGTGCACACAAACCAAGAGTGCAAAGAAATAGCAAGGAAGGTGTGTAACTAAAATAACTGTGTATATAAACATGTCAATACAAAATGCAATTCCAAAATGTGAAATGAGAAAGAAATGGTTCACAGCATAAATGCATTTTATAAGAATGGCTGCGGCACAAAGATAATGCAGGAAAATGTAAATGTAACAGATTTTACACAATGAATGTCAGAAAAGTTTGTTCAAACTGGTGATGTATGAACAGGAAACAGTTTGTTAATACCACAAGAGGTTAAACGATATAGTTCTGGACAACTTACGTGGCCAATTCACTGTCCTGTCATTTCATGTGACATAAGGTTGAGAGGTATGTGGTGTTTGCGGTGGCGGTGAAGGTGTTGGTATGGGGGTGAATGTATGAGGTGTGTCAGATATTGGAATGAGACTTTCATAGAAAGCCTTCTTTACTCTGTCAATGGATATTGTCTCTTATCGACCATTAACATCAACTGTGAAGTGTTTCGGTGTGTGCAAAAGCATACGAAAAGGTTCATTATAGGTATAAAAACGTGTGTCCACGTGGAGATGTCTCGTGGAACAGCAGAAGAAATTGATTGTTCACGAGAAGTCATTGGTAGAAAATCCAAAAAGTAAGAACGAATTCTAGTGACATATGATGTTGGATCAACCAGTGCTAACATTTGACCAGGCAGCGTCAAATGGTACTGTAAAGAAGTTCGCCTGAAGAGAAACCCAAATCTGTCTTAACAGCAGAACAACAACCGAGAAGAGCGATTGGCAGGAATTCGGCCCAACGTTGCGGATCAGGAGTAGCGCGTAGTGCAGCTTCCAACTGTCTGTGAAACCTTTCCACCATTCCATTGGAGGTTGGGTGATAGCCAGAGGTGTCTGCTGGAGTAGAAAACCCAGTGTCTAATTCACTAAAGTGGATCACGTCGGGGTCACCACTTTGAGGAATTAGACATTGGCAGGATCACTATAACATATTCATCTGCCAGGTGAAAAACTCCTCAACGTTCAACAGAACAAAACAACTCGAAGAAAATTAAATCCTTAAACAGGAACAATAATGGTTTTATTCATTGTGATGCGTGTTGCATCTTTACAGATTATAGTTTATAAATGTTTTGTATGCGACATAGTATATAAGAATACCTTGAAATAAAAACGAAACATCTTATAATCGGAGGACGGTTGTAAGAACAACCCACATACGCTCAATGCTTCTCACCCAAAGCTCAAATGCAAAAAGGAGAAGATTAACTTTCGCTTTTTCCTTTCATAATACGTGGAGCGGAAGACCCTCACTTCCACGTTATCCGGAAATTCATGGAATATTCCAGAACATTCTATGGAAGGTCACTCAAGCTACATCCCTCTTTTATTTAATTAAATGAGAGGGCGCTACAAGTGTCTTTTACTGTAGCCACCGGCTGACAAAAGCCTTGTGAGTGGGTTTAGTCAATCGAAACTGAAAGATGACGTGGAAAGACGTCCGTCGTATATATATATATATATATATATATATAATGTGTGTGTGTGTGTGTGTGTGTGTGTGTGTGTGCGTGTGTGCGTGTGTGTGTGTATGTATGTGTGTGTGAGAGTGTGTGGGTGTGGGTGTGTGTGTACGTATGTGCGTAAGTGTTTGTGTTTCCCCCTACTCCCGTTTGACAACCTTATCCTAACGGTTCGGCAAAAGAGGCTGAGAAAGTAAGCACCAGGCTTAAAAAAAATTGTACTGTGGGTGGGGTTATTGGCTAGAACCCTTCAAGGTAGTACTACAGAATGGCTGAGCCTAATGACTAAGACAAGAGAGAGATAAATTAGAGGTTTATGGAAATTTATCACTTTCTGCTGTTGATCAGAAAATTATTTGCTTTTCGATGCAGTCATACTGTTGCTAGAAACAGTAGTCAAATCTCCCTATCCAGCAAGACTTTATGTTAAATAAAGACATATCGGATAATGAACTCCATATCAAATAATCTACACTCGAAAACAAGATGGGATAGTCGCAGATGAAACACGCTTCGATCGATGAAGACCTTGGGTTAAATAACAGCAACTGTAGTAACCTCTCAGCGAGCCTTTATATGGTAGCTTGACCCTAAAATCACATGCTGCCATCATAAAAAGAGAAATAACATCGTATATTGGAGCCCAAGATATAGAATACGTTTAAAAAGTAAGAGATGATTACGGCATGAATGTCTTTAATCATAAATCTGCTCATTAAAGGAGGATATCGTGATAACAACGACAGTCTTTCTCTCACAAGCACTCAACTTCCCGTCCACGGCAATGTTATGTTTAAGGTTTATGTTCTATTTTCATTAATGATTTTTTTTTATTCCATCATCTCGTTTTATGCCTCTTTTTTTAGTTCTGTTATTTTGCTTATTCATTCACCTATGACATCTCCTTTTCTGACCTAGGAACACATTAAAAACTCATAACGCTAATACATAACTGACAGTTTCTACCAATCTAAAAACAAATGAAAAGGTTACACACGCTTCACCTTCGGTTAAATTATAAATGAGATGTTATTTTAATTAGATGGTCATTGGTAATCGTTCTGTTTTCAGTTCCCATTTAGAATAGCTACATTCCAATGACTGAAACAAGCAATAACGATAAAGCAACACACATATTATATTTTATCTGAAGGTCTCGAATCAATACCTTCAGCTCGGTACCCCCTTACTCTGATGTACAAACAAGACATGAAGTTATACATGTATAGCACTTATTTGTCTCTTCTCTCCACCCAAACACTAACCCTAACTCTGATCTTGATCCTGATGCTAATCCTAGACTAACTGGTTGGAGAAAAGACGAATGAGCACCGATATACGTAACATTTACACAAGAGCAAATAAATGACCACAAAACGTTTTGTCTTTGTATTTGTCATTTCTGAGATCAAATTACTCCACAACAGTCTCGCTTTTTATTATACTGGCTAGCTGATGTTGTTGAACCCGAAGGAGATTTGGCTGCTATTTCCAACACTTCGACTGACCATGTAGCAATGCATCGCTGGCTCATAAATAACTTGAGTCATACACTAGGATAGTTTCAACCAATGAGATACTTCGGCAGCAATTGCGTGTGACCTTGTGGTAACGTAAGGAATTACTATCAAATTCTATAACCTAGTCGACAGTTCGTGTGAATCTCTAACACATTATGTTACAATACAAGAGTTACCCTTGGTATAATTCGAACTCAGTTCTTCAAATGAACGACTTAGTTAAAGCAATTAGCTTCTTATGATGTTGCTAAATGGCGTTATGTTTTATCGAAGTAACATTAGTTGAAGTGAGTTCAGGTTACTGCTGTGGTGGCGTGATTTGACGATCATGATTTTTAAGAGGTCATCGCAACCCATCTCTTTTGGAAACTAGAATGAAATATTTTGGGTGTCTTACGTAAATATCTGCTGGTATTTATTTAAAACATAGTGGTCGTTGACGGTCGTTTACCTAGCATTGACATCATCTTATAACAGAAACGAGGCACTCATACATACATACATACATACATACATACA
>NC_042998.1:167724464-167731964 GCF_006345805.1 Octopus sinensis
ACCAGTGAATTAGGTTCTATAAAGTTTTTAAACTCTATAAAAAATTTAAAAAATAAATTTAAATCCCAGCTAAATCTTTTTCAGTAAACTCCTCGACAGCTTTAAAAATAATAGCACATTTTTCAAGCTCTAAATTTTAACACTACATGTCTATAATAAATGATGAGAACCTCTATAACTTGATTACTCACTGAATGAGGAAATTCAATTCACTTTATATCTTTACATGTGAACTACATGAATTTACTTGTTGTTCTTAAGGGTTTAACCCTTAAGCATTTAACTGACCTTATCCAGTCAAAATATTCTACCTGTTTTATGGTCAAACTGCCCTATAACATTATTAACTCGATAACATTTTTCTAAAAATAAATAAACATAACATCATGACTTCAAAAGGTTTCGGCCCGCTTGCCCGGTGTTTTTTAATATGTGTGTATGCACGTGCATATATATATATATATATATATAGATAATATATATAATATATATACACATATATATATATATAATATATATATAATAGATATATATATATATATATATATAGATATATATACAACAAGGATAAGATCGTTATTTAAATACCGATCTTATTATGTGGCCAGCATGGGAATAAAAACTTTCAAAGGTAATAATTATGATTAAAAAAATAATAATTCAGGGTATCTAAGAAATACCACCATGCTAGAAATAGCAGCCAAAACTTGACTCTAAAACTGCATTAAATGTTCATACAGCACCAGGAGAGAAGACAAAAAGACAAAATAAACTATATATAGATACAGGGCTGGCTGTGTGGTAAGAAGTTTGCTTCCCAACCACATGGTTCCAGGTTCAGTCCCACTGCATTGCACCTTGGGTATGTGTCTTCTACTATAGCCTTGGACCAACCAAAGTGGATTTGGAAGATGGAAAATGAAAGAAGTCCATTGTATATGTGTGTGTATGTAATATATATATATATATATTATAATATATATATATTATATATATAAATATGTATCTATATATATATGTATATGTATGTGTGTGTGTCTTTGTGTCTGTGTTTGTTTCCCATTACCACTTGACAACTGGCTTGGTGTGTTTACATCCCCATAACTTAGTGGTTCAGCCAAAGAGACTGATAGAATAAGTACCAGGCTTTAAAGAAAAAAAAAGGTACAGGGGTCAATTCATTCAATTAAAATACTTCAAGGCAGTGTCTCATATCATGCTGGCAGTCTAATAGCTGAAACAAGTAAATAATGAAAGAAAAGATAATCACATTATCAAACTCTTGAAGCTATAAGATAATGCATAATTAATTGAAAACAAAATGTATTAATAGGAATTACATTTGAAGGAGCAATCTGCATGGTAAGGGGTTAAACAACTCCATTCATAGTGATTAGGTTGCTCATGTAATGTTTTAATTTTCTGCTCACCTAACAAAACATCCAATAGTAATTGAAATTTTGCTGGAGCTAACTTAATAATTTAGTTGAAGTGATTAATCTATTACAGAAAATAAATCTCTCTATATATAAAGCTGAAGTTGTCTGTGTATGGCAGGTTTGGTAGCCTTCAACTAATACTATCTCCTCCGAGACCTGCGGTGCAAGTTGACCAAAATTGAGAGTATGTTAGAAGAAGGCTTGCTCTTCCTTCCGTAGAACAAAAAATTCAAATCGAACCATGTTAACACCAGGAATAATTTACATCAAAAAGGTGCTTTTTTTTCTAGGAAAATCCCCATTTTTTACGATTTTTTTTACTGCTGTCTCACCATTTTTTGGTGTATTTCAACCAGAAAAATGTTCACTTAAAGAGAATAACAAGCTACATAATGCAAAATTTTTACTTTTCAAAAATTGTAATTCTAAAGGGTCGAAACAAACCCGAGCAACACTGGGCGATACTGCTACTAATTAATATATTGAATACTAACTCTAATCTTATATTTGAAATTATTAATGTTAACTTTTAAGATTCAGCTTTACCCTATTATAAATGTATACACACGTAACCTTGTTAAATGCAAGTATCTTATATATATATTACATTATGCCTTCATCAATTTTAGAAATTACTTTTTGCTTTTTTTTATCTTCATTTAAATGCAAACATACATTAACATACATACATAATACATACATACATACACACACACACACACACACATACATACATACATACATACATACACACATACATACATACATACATATATACATACATGCATGCATGCATACATACATAAATACATACATACATAAATACATACATACATACATACATACATACATACATACATACATACATACATACACACACAATCTCATGCACTAAAACAAATCTGCACACATTTTTGGAATGCATTCTTGTCTCTGAAATGTTAATTACATTAATTACACCTAATCATTTGGTCTCTAGTTAAGAATACACGCCTATATTCTTGGTGCTGCAAAATCAGTCTTGCTCTGGATACACTTCATCTGTAAAACAGCTTCTCATGTTAGGCTACCTGGGAAATATATTGTTCCCCACTGCTTATAACCTTTGGGCTTCCTACTTAATTAAAAAATTACTATTGTTATTTAGTGCGAAGGCATTGAGCTGGCAAAGTCGTTAACACATTGGATAAAATGCTAAGTGCCATTTCTTTTGGTTCTTGAGTTTCTGAGTTCAAATTCCACCAAGGTCGACTTTGACCTTCATTCTTTTTGGAGTTCATAAAAACAAAGTTCTAGTTGAGCACTGAGGTTGATATAATTGGCTACCTACCACCAATAAATTGCTGACCTTAATCAGTTTGTTCTGCTGTGTGTGTATGTGTGTGTGTGTGTGTTGTGTGAGTGTGTGAGTATGTGTGTGCATGCACTTGCATATATATATATATATATATATATATATGTATACATATATAGGTACAGGCATGGCTGTGTGGTAAGACATTTGCTTCCCAACCACATGGTTCCAGGTTCAGTTCCACTGCATTGCACCTTGGGTATGTGTCTTCTACTATAGCCTTGGGCCAACCAAAGTGGATTGGTAGATGAAAACTGAAAGAAGTCCATTGTATATGTAGATATGTAAGTACAGTTATGTAGTAGAGCATTTGTGTGGAAATGTAATAAAAAATACATGACAGTGACTTCGAAGTTCCAGTCATCCTTGGACTGAGCTGGCTGAAACTTTGACATCACTGTCAACAAGATAATTGTTTAAGAATAATAAATTTGTACTTTACAAAAGTATAGAGTAACCCATCAGATTGTTGTAAAATGGGTTGTGTGGTAAGGATCTTGTTTTCCAACAACATGGCTCCAGGTTCAGTCTCACTGCATGGCACCTTGGGCAAGTGTTTTCTATTTATAGCCTTAAATCAACCAAAGCCTTGTCAGTGGATTTGGTAGACAGAAACTGAAAGAAGCCCATTGTGTGTGTGTGTATATATATATATATTGTGTGTGTGAGTGTATATATATTGTGTGTGGTGTGTGTGTGTGTGTATATATATTGTGTGTGTGTGTGTATATATATATATATACATTATGCCTACATATATATGTGTGTTTGTCCTTGTGTCTGTGTTTGTTCCCCACAACTGCTTCACAACTAGTGCTAATGTGCTTAAGGCCTTGAAAGTTAGTGGTTTGGCAAATAGGCGCCAATAGTATAACCACCAGGCTTTAAAAAAATTCTTCAAGGGTTCCCACAGCATGCTTGCAGTCTAATGACTAAAACAAGTAAAAAGTATAAAATAAAAAGTAATTTCTTCATACATTTGTATCTTCCTAGGACACTGGCACTTTCCTGTGTCTATGACCAAAACACATATCACAGCTCACTATCTTTTTCAATTTGTAAATTTTATTTTCTTAGTTGTTAAGCTTCAGTAATTTCCTCAGACTCTGGGTTTTATATGCTCTCAATAGGCATAGGAGCGGCTGTGTGGTAAGTAGCTTGCTTATGAACCACATGGTTTTGGGTTCAGCCCACTGCATGGCACCTTGGGCAAGTGTCTTATACTATAGCCTTGGGCGGACCAAAGCCTTGTGAGTGGATTTGGTAGACGAAAACTGAAAGAAGCCCGTCATATATATATATATATATATATATATATATATATATATATATATGTATGTATGTATGTATGTATGTATGTATGTATGTATGTGTGTGTATATGTTTGTGTGTCTTTGTTTGTCCCCCCCAGCATCGCTTGACACTAATGCTGGAGTGTTTACGTCCTCATAACTAAGTGGTTCGGTAAAAGAGACCGATAGAATAAGTACTAGGCTTACAGAGAATAAGTCCTGGGTCGAGTTGCTCGATTAAAGGTGGTGCTCCAGCATGGCCACAATCGAATGACTGAAACAAGTAAAAGAGTAAAGAGTAAAAAAAAGAGAATAGCTCAGTCCACTTAGCCAGAACTTACGAGGAGGTGCTGAAATGTTCCTGGCTTAAAGCGTCTTGTGAAAGGACTGGCTGGAGGCCTAACCTTGCAAGTTCTTTAACAGTGCTTAGAAAAACTGAAGGATCACTGCAATAAGTGTGTAAATCTAAGAGGGAATATGTTGAATAAATTCATAATTAACTGATCCTCCTGCATTTCCTTTTATCCAAAGCCTGGAACTTTTCGGCATCCCTTTGTAATACAATACGGTTGGCAACAGCAGGGGCCGTCTTAGCAGCTTTCTAGGTCATTGGTTAAATCAATGCACTGGGCTCTGTATCATTTTTTATTTGCAGTAAGCCACAATATACATAGATCAGAATTAGGTCCCTAGATTCGAGAGGCCCCTGGGCAACTAGCCAGTAGTAAGCTCATGACTTAAGCTGGCTCTAGCAGCAGCAGAACTCATTATGAAATTGTCATGAAACATTTTAAGAGCTCACAGTGCAGAATACCATTTTACCTGTTAATAAAGCTACATGCTGTATTTCACTGTCATTCATTAATGAGACGATTTTTCTTGCACCCAGTCTACACTGTAAAGTGGTTGGTGTTCGGAAGGGTATCCAGCTGCAAAAACACTATTCACCTCGTGTGTGCTTGTGCCACATAAAAAGCACAAAGTCCACTCTGCTGAGTGGTTGGTGTTAGGAAGGACATCCAGCTTTAGAAATCCTGCCAAAACAGTCACAGAAGTCTGGTGCAGGCTTCTGCCTATCTGACTCTTGTGGTACTGTCTCATGCATGCTTGCATGGAACATGGACGTTAAATGATGATGATGATGATATTGAATCTAGAGACAGATGCCACCAGCCATTTATCTTTGTAATTAGATGGAAACAAAAATAATTAAATGATTTAGATTAATGTTAGATTAATGGAGAAGTTCTTAAGCAGATCAGGCCGAAAATGTCGCTAGAAGCTAGGGTCACCAAGCATAGATTGGTATATTTCGGTCATATTATGCGGAGAAAATCCCTGGAGAAGGACATCATGCTCGGAATGGTCAGTGGCAAGAGAGGAAGATGCCGACCAAGAACCTGCTGGCTTGACACCATCAAGAGTGATACCGGAATGGACATAGCCAATCTGAAAGAAGCGGCCCAGGATAGAACTGACTGGAGGACATTGATCCAACGAGTAACCGAGAGTCGACTTCGACTGAGCAGATAGATAGATAGATAGATAGATTTTGATAAGAAATTCAATGTTTAAGTAATTCCAAATTTTAGTTATATACAATCAGTTAGAATATATACTAACTTCCGAAAAGAAAATGTGCATTTTAATAACCAATTTGAATTCATTACTAATTAAATACACTAATATGCCCAGTTTCAAATTGTTATTGTTTTATTTTTCAAAGTATTCATGCTCATGACCATGACTATGATCATCATAATCACCATCATCAAGATCCACTTTGCCATCTTTATGTGGGTCAGAAAGAATTTGTTGATGAGGATTTTCTATGGCCAGATGTCCTTCCAGTCACTAACCCTCACTTGTTCCCAAGTAAGATAATATCTCTCCATGACCTGCCATGTTTTTCACAGAAGATTAGGAATGAAGGTCATTGCTTGTATGATGAATGTATCATGTGATGTCAAGGCAAAGAAGCACAAAAGGTTCTATACACACACATGTGCATGCATATACATATATATATATAATATATATTATATATATATATATATATAATATAATGTGTGTGTGTGTGTTGTGTGTGTGTGTTCACAATAATGACTTTTATTAGTTTTATTCCTACCTCAGTTCATCTAATTGTATGTATCTATTGTTACTTTTCATTAAAAGCCTTTACTTTTTTTTATTTCCATGTGAAGCGTCTCAAGAGGAATATCGCAGAATCGTGGCTTTGTTTTAGAATATTGATGTTAAGAAACAGACACAGACACAAACACACACACCCACCCACCCAACAACAAACCACACACACACACACACACAAAACAACATTTTATTGAAGCTGAAAAAATGTTCACAAACTGTTACACAGAGTTTCACGTACCCATTCATTATAAAGTCAGAATTCAGAATAATTGGTCAACTTATGTTGGGGCTAACTTTGCCTTTCGTTTATTACATGTAGATATGTGTGTGTGTGTGTGTGTTCGTGTGTGTTTGCGCGCGTGCGTGATATAACTTCAAATTTCTACTATTTTTAGATGTTTTAAACTGCTTTTATTTAGTGACGTGAAATACAAAAGGAAACGTACATGGAAAACTTGATAAAATTTCCTTTATGTTACTCTAGTGTTGCGGAAATCGATATAACAGGCTTATTTTCCTACTATAAATAGCTGCAAAATCATAACAGCAACAACAACAATAGCAATAATGATAAGGATTTCAACTTTTTGACACAAGGCCACGGAGAAGAGGGTAAGTCGATGGCATTGTCCCTAGTGCTCATCTGGTACTTATCTTATCGACCCCGAAAGGCTAAAAGGCGAAGTCAACCTCGGCAGAATTTCAGCTTAGAATGTAAAGAGGGACAAAATGTTGCTAAGCATTTTGTTCAGCGTACTAATGACACTGTAAGCTCGCCGCCTTAACAACAACAACAACAGCAAGAAGAAGAAGAAGAAGGAAGAAGAAGAAGAAATGATTTCAAATTTTGGCACAAGGCCAGCAATTTCGGAGAGAGAGTAAGTCAATTACATCGACCCCAGTGCACAACTGGTACTTAATCCCATCGATTCCGAAAGGATGACAGGTAATGTAGACCTCGGAGGAATTTGAGCTTAGAACGTAAAAAACAGGTGAAATGTTGCTTAGCATTTTGTCCGGGGTGCTAACGATTCTGCCAATTAGCCAACTTAGATAATAATGGTAATGATAATGAGTATTTGTGTATGAATGGAGAATTCTCGTTATGTTTGAAAGATATTCAATAGAATCACGATATCCTGTAGGAACGAAGTACAAGAGGATAAATTACGAGGATTCATTCAGTGCTTTTCGTAGTGAGTGTCTGTATACTCATGAATATATATATATATGGGGATTGCTCCATCTTCACATATAATGATTG
>NC_042998.1:167736964-167746964 GCF_006345805.1 Octopus sinensis
ATATAAGATCCAAGGATCGAGGTGTAGGAAGAAAGTAAGCTTCAAGCAATCCGTAGTAAATCTAAAAAAGCAATTTTCAGGGACAATAGTGGTTTATTGAGACGGAAGGTTCACTATTGTCTTTGAAAGTTATTTTATGCTCGAAATGAGGAGTAGATAGACAGCCGACAACTGATGAAGGGTCCTTTCGCAGTGTTTACTTATTCTGTTTTCCATTTTTTCTCGTTGTATACGTATCTAACTCGTTTGCTCACCTATTTCATGTTGTTTGCACTGTTGGTGACGTCCTGTACCCATATATGCATGTATATATATATATAGTATGTATATATAGCCTGTATATATACATAGTATGAGCAATATATATATATATGTGGGCCACTGCATCGAACACTTTGAACATATAGCATGAATGAACTTACTTCAAACTATATATCAACTATACATGAACTCTAAGATGTCTGACTCCGTTGTGTATTATAAATGAATTTCTTGTGTTTGACGGCATGAGCTGTCTTTTTATATATAACTTTTTTTGATTAGGTCATTTCAGGAACTGAAACATGTTATAATGTATATATAAAAATTAAAAATTGTATAATATAGCAGCATTTTCGAACTTCATTTTTTACAATATATATATATATTGCTCATACTATGTACCTTTTCCATATTCGTTAACCTCAATTTTCGGCTTCTTATACCGCCAAGCATTAAGAAATTATCATCTTCCTTGTATTAAATATACGGTAGAGGGCACTAAGTACGTAAGTAGGTGTGAAAATGTATGTATGTGTGTGTGTGTATTATGTATGTATATGAGTATATGTGAGGGTGTAAGGCCTAGTGGTTATTATGAGATCGTGGTTTCAATTCTTGGGCCGGGTGGTGCGCTGTGTTCTTTAGCAAAACACTTCATCTCACGTCGCTCTAAGACCACTTCGACACGTGCCGTATGGTACACCATGCACCTGTTGAGGTGGGGAAGCGCTAATGTACAGCACACAGATTTGATCACTATATATAAACCATTTGTGCAGGTTGCTCAGTAAGAAATTCAGTCCCACTGCGTGGCACCTTAGGCAAGTGACTTCTGCTATAGCCTCGGGCAAACCAAAACTGAAAGAAACCCGTCGTATATATATATAGTTAATCCAAACATGAAAGCACAAAAAACACAACAACGCGAGGACGTGGAACAAATATAGTATTATTGGACGCTCAAGAAAGAAGGAAAGAAGGAGGGTTTAACGTTTCGAGCGGAGCTCTTCGTCGGAAACATAGGAGGAAAGATCCAGAGAAGGGAAGACAGAAGAAAAAATCGCCAACGGTACACACGTGGTCGTGTGTGTGTATATGCGTGTATATGTTTGTGTGTCTGTGTTTGTCCCCCACTATCGCTTGACAACCGATGTTGGTGTATTTACGTCCCGTAACTTAGCGGTTCGGCAAAAGTGAACGATAGAATAAGTACTAGGCTTACAAAAATAATTCCTCTGGTCAATTTTTTCGACTAAAGGCGGTGCTCCAGCATGGCCGCAGTCAAATGACTGAAACAAATAAAAGAATAATCTAATCTAATAATTTTATTAAGTAATATGCCACAATGTCTCTTGTCACTACTGTAGGACTTAACTCTAGAAATTAATCTGCGTTTGAGGAAATAGTTCAGACGATTCTCTTTTATCTTCCAATTGAATTTCGAAAGCGATGTTTCATTTTTCTATGCTGCTTTCTAAACGCCTGTTTATGATTATTGTATGTATGTATGTATGTATGTATGTATGTATGTATGTATGTATGTATGTATGTATGTATGTATGTATGCATGCAGCATACATGCATGTATATATGTTTGTTTATATGTATATATACAGTAAGTATTAGGGTACTAAGAGTGCACTGTATGAATATATATATATATATATATATATATATATATATTATATATATATATATATATAAATAAAATATTAGGGAATAAATCCAAACTTACAGGGAAACATATTTAGGATTAAATCCAATTTTATAGTATAAATATATTATATTATATTATAATGTGATTTGCCTAATAGTGGTTTTATCTCTAATTTAATATATATATATATATATATATATATATATCTATATATATATATATATATATGCGTGCGTATGCGTGTGTGAGTGTGTACGCACCATACATATACATACACATATACACACGCATACACATTCATTTGTTGAGTTTCATAGTTTTATGAATATAGTTAATTATCTGGGTGTGTAAGAGTTTGTACTACAATATCCTTTTACACTATTATTTTACGTTAAATTATAATCTTTATTCGTCTCCCTATAATGTTTACTTCTATATATTTTTATTACTTATCACAGTGCTTTTACTGCGGTCCGTATTTTTGCTTCCGTTCGAGACCGTGATTGTTTATTATTATTATTATTATTATTATACTCTTTTACTTGTTTCAGTCATTCGACTGCGGCCATGCTGGAGCACCGCCTTTAGTCGAGCAAATCGACCCCAGGACTTATTCTTTGTAAGCCTAGTACTTATTCTATCGGTCTCTTTTGCCGAACCGCTAAGTTACAGGGACGTAAACACACCAGCATCGGTTGTCAAGCGATGTTGGGGGGACAAGCACAGACACACAAACATACACACATACACACATATATGTATATATACACATATATACAACGGGCTTCTTTCAGTTTCCGTCGACCAAATCCACTCACAAGGCTTTGGCCGGCCCGAGTTCATAGTAAAAGACACTTGCCCATGGTGCTACGCAGTGGGGCTGAACCCGGAACCATGTGGTTCGTAAGCGAGCTACTTACTTATGCATACTTACACTTACACATACATATGCATATATATGCTTATATATATGCATACATTTATATACACGCGTGTACGTGCGTGTGTATATATATATATATACGACGTGTGCCTCCGTGTGTATGCATATATGCATGTAGGCATGCACCTCTCTCTCTCTCTCTCTAGTATGTATATATATATATATATATATATATATATATATTTATCTATACACGTACATACACACACATATACAAATAAATGCATGTTCGGCATCAATCTCTTTTACTGTGTCTGTCTGTCCTGTCTGTCCGTCCCTGTCTCTCTCTTTCTCTATATACACACAAACACAGACAGACGGACACACACACACACTCACACACAATATACATATATATAATATATTATTAATATATATATATATATATATATATATATATATATATATATCTATATATATATATATATATACATATATAATATATATATCATATATATATATACATTATATATATATAATATATATATATTATATATATATATATATATACATATATATATATATATATATTATATATATATATATATATATATATCTATACATAATATATAATATATATATATATAACATATATATATTTGTATTTATGTATGTCTTTATGAATAGTTCTTGTAATATGAATATTTTTGGTTATGATTTAAGTGTACTCATATCCTGTGACTATTACGAATAATTATGGATGTACGTCTGAGCATGTGTGTATATGCGTGTTCATCTATGTGTATATGTGTATATGTGTTTGTATGTGTGTGTGTATGTATTTTAACGTGTAATTATTATGTATTTTCTGTGTACTTAGAGTTTTAGAAACTATTCAGATATGTCGATAGGTATATTGCTAAATTTGTGTGTCTACCTTTATTAATAATACGCTTATGTCTGGTGCGTCCATGCATTTTTATGCATGTGTACACGTCTATGCGTACTAGTGCGTGTTCATGCGTGCATTTATGCAGTACTTAGGCAAGTGAAAGAGGGAGAGAGACAGAGGGGCCAGAGAGAGAGTTTGAATATGCATGAGTGAGTGTTCGTGCATGAGAAATGCTTCGCTTTGTCTGTGCGTTCGCATGCCCGAATGTGTGGATGTCTATATGCACGAGACAAAGAAATGAGCAAAATATAATAAAAATTATATTAATTTAGAGTTAATAGAACAGATAAAACAATGTGGGTGATTGGGGTTTAGAAGGGGAAAAGAAAGAGAGAAACATGATAAAATGAGTAATTAAAAATATTAAACAGAGAGCAAATCGTACGGTGAAAGGCAGAGTATAATGCTGCGCAGCGGTCGCGATGGAGGTGGGTGGCAAAGGCTGATGCTAGATATCAAACAAAGGAGAACAATAACAAACAAAAAATAAATAATAAAAATAAATAAAAGAAAGAACTGGGACGAAGATAAAAGATATATGAAAAGGAAGAGGAAGCTAGAGGAATAGGGAAGTATGCAATAGGGGATGAGAAACAATGAAAGGCAATAACAAAGAGAAGAAGGAAGGGGAGAGAAAGAGTTATGAAGATATAAAGTGATAAGAGATAGGGTTAAAGGAAAAGGAAAAGGGAGCAAACGGGGGGATGGGAAACAAAAGAGAAAACTAGAGAAAGCAGCTTATCAGAAATTTTGTATTAAAATTAGTTGATTTTATTATTTTGGTCGCCATCTGCAAGTCAAACACTAATCTTCGTAATATTTTAGTGTTTCTGAGAACAATGCGGTCGTTTACGTTTCAATGTTTCGCGAAAACAAAGCTTTAATGCCCATCAGAGCTCTTAAGCTTGGTTTTAAAGGCGCAGGAGTGGCTGTGTGGTAAGTAGCTTGTTTACCAACCACATGGTTCCGGGTTCAGTCCCACTGCGTGGCATCTTGGGCAAGTGTCTTCTACTATAGCCTCGGCCCGAGGCTATAGTAGAAGACACTTGCCCAAGATGCCACGCAGTGGGACTGAACCCGGAACCATGTGGTTGGTAAACAAGCTACTTACCACCAGCCACTCCTGCGAATTTGTTGGCACTGTTAGTTACGAGCAGATCTTCGAAAGGGTATGTTCTATTTTCAGTGTTTCCAAATCCAAACCAAGGAATTTCTGAGCTGAATGATAGAAGTGTTGTTTTTGACTAATCTTGAAACGTACGTTCTCAACTAACCTTAGCATTTGATTTTCGATGTCCTTACCCCCAAACTTTTGTGAGTTGAATTAAGCAAACACTATATATGAGAGAGATTTTCTTTAAGTATTAGAAATAGCTTTAAAAAGTTTTTTAGCTGCTATTTCCTATAATGAGTTCAGTATGCAGCAAAGTAATTTATTTTACTAAGCCCTTTTATATAATATATATATATATATATATATATGCGTGTGCGTGTTTGTGTGTCTGTGTTTGTCCCCCTAGCATTGCTTGACAATCGATGCTGGTGTGTTTATGTCCCCGTTACTTAGCGGTTCGGCAAAAGAGACCGATAGAATAAGTATTGGGCTTACAAAAGAATAAGTCCCGGGGTCGAGTTGCTCGATTAAAGGCGGTGCTCCAGCATAGCCGCAGTCAAATGACTGAAACAAGTAAAAGAGTAAAAGGGTAAAAGAGTATTGATAAAATATTTTTTTCTTTCCTTTTCACTTCTTGTCGGAGCTTTAGTAGTTAAAAAATACAAACCGAAGCAAACTGTGTTATCAATATTACATAAAAGTTTAAGGCAGAGAGCCGACAATATGCTTCGTGGCATTTCGTCCGTCTTTACGTTCTGAGTTCAAATTTCGCTGAGGTCAACTTTTATTTGCGACTTTACCTTTCATCCTTTCTGGGTCGATAAAACAAAATACTAGTTGAGCACTGGGGTCAATGAAAGCGACTTAACCCCATTGCCCCCGAACTTGCTGATCTTGTGCAAAAATTTGAAATCCATATTTCGCGAAAACAAAGCTTTCATGCCTGTCGGAGCTTTAAGCTTGGTTTAAAGGTGTTGATAAAAGGAAGGCGGCGAACTGGCAGAAACGTTAGCACGCCGGGTGAAATACTCAGCAGCATTTCGTCTGTCGCTACTTTCTGAGTTCAAATTCCACCGAGGTCGACTTTGCCTTTCATCCTTTCGAGGTCGATTAAATAAGTACCAGTTACACACTGGAAGCGATGTAATCGACTTAATCCGTTTGTCTGTCCTTGTTTGTCCTGTCTGTGTTTAGCCCCTTGTGGGTAGTAAAGAAATAGATATTGATAAGAGGATTTTTTTCTTTCCTTTTCACTACTTGTCGGAGCTTTAGTAGTTAAAAAAAAACCCCAAAGCAAACGGTGTTATCAATATTACATAAAAGTTAAAGGCAGCGAGCCGACAATATGCTTCGTGGCATTTCGTCCGTCTTTACGTTCTGAGTTCAAATTTTGCTTATGAGGTTTCATGTTACTTTACTTGAAGACAAACGTAATGGGTTTAGCTAACTGGTATATCTAAATTAAATAGAAGGCGGCGAGCTGGCAGAAACGTTAGCGCGCCGGGCGAAATGCTTAGCGGTATTTCGTCTGTCGTTACGTTCTGAGTTCAAATTCCGCCGAGGTCGACTTTGCCGTTCATCCTTTCGGGGTCGATAAATAAAGTACCAGTTACGCACTGGGGACGATTTAATCGACTTAATACCTATGTCTGTCCTTGTTTGTCCCCTCTATGTTTAGTCCCTTGTGGGTAATAAAGAAATAGGTATATCTAAATTGATATACCTGGAAATGTCTTCGTTAAAGCAATTCATTTATAGATTACAGATTATGCATAATCTATATACTCATTAGGAGTGGGTGTGTGGTTGCTTTCCGAATATGGAGTCTTGGGTTCAGTTCCACAGCGCAGCACCTTGCGCAAGTGTATTCTATTACGGCCAACCAAATCCTTGTGAATAGTTTTGTACAGTCGTGTATACATACGTGCAAACATACATGCATAAATGTCTGGCTAAGATCTGAATGTAGTATGTATATATACATACATATATATATATATATATATATATATATTATATATATATATATATATATATATATATTATATATAATATATAATATATATATATATGTATGTATGTATGTATGTATGTATGTATGTATGTATGTATGTATATAATTTACAGAAAAATAAAAGCTGAAGGCAGGCGTATAAACAGCAAGTAGGTGTATTAGTCTGGCCCTCGGGAAAGTGAGAAAGTCTTTTAGGTTTTGAGCCTACGCTCTTCAACAGAAAGGAATATGAGGAAATAAACAGAGAAAAAAAAAAAAACTTGTGGATTTAACGGTCAATCATGCCGACTGGTTGGATAGGTGAGCTAAGAAGGGGAGAAAATAAAGTACTGGTACTTCCCAACAACATGGCTCCAGATTATTATATGGTATTCCGTCGCTTACGACAAACGTGTATTCTAGTTGATTCGATTAACAACAGAACAACCTGGCCATGAAATTAACGTGCAAGTAGCTGAGTACTCCAGAAACACGCATACTCTTAACGTAGTTCTCAGGGAGATTCAGCGTTACACAGAAAATAACCCTTTGAATTGCAGGTACAACTCATTTTTGCCAGCTCAGTAGACTGGAGCAACGCGAATTAAAGTGTCTTGTTCAAGTGTTACCAGGAATCGGACACATGACCTTAAGGTCGTGAGCCGAATACCCTAACCACTAAGCCACGTGACTCCATACACACACACACACACACACACACACACACACACACACATGCATGCACACATGCACATGCAGATAGACACACACACATATAGATAAATCGATACACAAATATACAAATGTATACAGTGTTCGTCTATCTATCTATCTATCTATCTACTATCTATCTATCTAGAGCAACGTGAAATAAAGTCTCTTGCCCAAGGATACAACATGTCGCTGGAATTGAACTCACGACTTTACAATCGTGAGCCGAATGCCCTAACCACTAAGCCACGCGCCTTCACGTACAAGGCAAACACACATACAAACACACATACAAAAACACATACAAAACACATATCTGAACTACGCAACACATACACATAAACATTTGATACAAATATTCCCTACTATGAGTAAATATAGAAGAGAATTAAGCAAGTATTGTTATTGTTAGAATATTGAAATTTGCTGCAATAATCGAATAGATTTGATAACAGGTGGTCGTATGTGTGACAAGCTCTATTGAGCTTGTGGTTATTAGATGTGGCATATGTAGCATCAGTGTTAACTTCAATAGAACTCTATGTTGAATGATCTCCTATGAGACTACAATGACCTAGAAGAACCATATGTATTAGAGAGACATCTCACCATATCTATCTGTTAGTCTAATTGTTTATCTATCTATCTATCTATCTTTTTTCTTTCTCCCCCAAAAGAAAGGCTCTACCTTGTAACTTGTCCCATCTGTGTGCAGCCCTGTGTGGCCAATAAAGAAACTTATCTATCTGTCGCTCTTTATCCGTCTGCATGTCTGTCTTTCTCCGTCTCTGTCTCTCTCTCTCTCGCACCATATTTACATTGTAATTTTCCATTGTCTTTCGCATTCTCTTCGCACTCCTCTCTCTCTTTCTTTCACCCTCTCTCTCTCTCTCACATTCACACAGACACACACTTTACATGAAGTCTAGCTAGCATTTATAAACATCATTATTATTATTATTATTGTTATTATTATTATTATATTATTATTATTATTATTATTATTATTATTATTATTATTGAGTGAGAGAATAGTACAATGTGTTGTTAGTGACACTGATGTATAAATATACGAAGCCCAGTGTACTCATTATGACTACCCGTCCGATAAGGGTACACCAGGCACATGCATTTAAAATATATGTGCGCAACATGATGATCTCATATCAAGATAAACAGCGCATGACCTCGAAGGTGGCCCAGTTAGAATTTCTTCAGGTCGAGTAGCCCATCCCACTCAAAAGGTCCTTGAATAAGCGTTGTTTCGGGATGTTGAATGAAACACTCATGCTTCCAGAGGTGAATTATCCAAACCCCAAAGAATCCCTCTCAACACATGACTATCCCGCTTCCCCCCACTATTTCTGCGCGTGAACAAAGATGCACACATTGTTAGCCACTAAGAGACATGCTTAACTGGTTAAGCTCAAACAACTGACAAGCAAATCTGTGGTATTGCGCAGAATATTTGCTGTGGCCCATCCTTTAAACCAAGACAAAATATGTATATGATATACTTCCAATCAGTTAAGATCAGAAGCCATGAGACCAGTGCCTGGTACTGCATCAAGGTATAGTATATACCGTGTATACTTAATTTCTTTCTTGCCATTTTTTCAATATTCTATCATTTTATTATAGCTAACCTCCTCATTTGATGTCTGTCTTTGTATTCTCCCCCAAATCCTTCGCCTTTGTGGCAAACAAATGAAATAATAATAATCATCATCGTCATTATTATTATTATCATTATTACTGAGTGAGAGAGCAGTGCATACCATTAAAGTGACATTCGGGTAAAATATACGAAGGCCAGTATACTCATCACGACTACCCGTCTGATAAGGGCACACCAGGCACATGCATCACAACCATATGTGCGCGACATGGTGATCTCATATCAAGAAAAACTGCACATGACCTTGCAGGTGGGGCCCAGTTAGAATTTTCTTCAGGTTGAGTAGCCCATCCCGCTCAAAAGGTCCCTGAATAAGGGTTGTTTAAGGATGTTGCACGAAACACCCATCTTTCCAGAGGTGAATTATCCAAACCTCAAAGAATTCCTCTCAACACATGGCTATGATGCTCCCCGACTACATCTGCTCGTTAACAGAGATGCACATATCGTCAGCCACTAAGGGACATGCTCAACTGGTTAAGGTCAAACAACTGACAAGCAAAACTGTTGTATTGAGCCGAATATTTGCTGTAGCCCATCTTTTATACCAAGACAAAACTATGTACATAATGACACTTCCAATCAGTTAAGATCAGAAACCATGAAGCCACTGCCTGGTACTGCATCAGGGCATGAAATGTTTACAGCTCCCAGGTTTCCCAGGCGGTCACCCATCTAAGCACCTACTAGGCTCGACGATCCTTAACTTCAGTGATCGGACGAGAACCGGTGCATTTAACATGATATGGAC
>NC_042998.1:167754464-167766964 GCF_006345805.1 Octopus sinensis
AAAAGTAGGACTTCGTTGGACATAATTCATGACCAGTGTCATATATTCCATTGTTCAAACAAGGTCTACGATCTTTGTCTAGCAAACTTCTGCCAACGTAATTACCTCTCAATAGCAAACATACTTCAAGAAACGTATCCATCGTACCTGGACCGCTCTAGATGGCAGAACTAAGAATCAAGTCTATTGCATCTTCAGCCGTCTGTTGCATTTGTGTAACGTTTCAGATGTCACACACAGAGGTATATGTGTGTGTCTGTGTGTATGTGCATATCTACGTGAGCAGATGTATGAATCTGTTTATATTATTTCTAGAAAGCCAGGGATATATATATCTTTTCCCATCGTTGTCAGTATACTGAGTTCTATCTTTGAGTGATATTGGAGAGATCAGCGCTTGAAATGCGTTGGTTTCTTCATTTACTTTTGGGACTTTTCGGTTTGTTTTCCGGATATAATACTTTTCAGACAGATCTCAAAAAAAAAAAGAAAAAAAAACGTGTTTAAGCTTGATGAGGCCAAGCAATTTCCGGTACTTGCTTTTAGCTATATTTAAAACCAGCAGTATCGCCCGGCGTTGCTCGGGTTTGTTGCGACCCTTTAGAATTGGAATTTTTGAAAAGTAAAAATGTTGCATTATGTAGCTTGTTATTCTCTTTAAGTGAACATTTTTCTGGTTGAAATACACCGATAAATGGTGACACAGTAGTCAAAAAATCGTAAAAAATAGGGATTTTCATAGAAAAAATCACCTTTTTGATGTAAATAATTTTTGGTCTTAACATGGTCCGAATTGTATTTTATCTTATACGGAATGAAGAGCAAGCCTTCTTCTATCATACTCTCAATTTTGGTCAACTTGCGCCGCAAGGCCTCGGAGGAGATAGTGTTAGTTGAAGGCTACCAAACCTGCCACACACAGACAACTTCAGCTTTATATATATAGATAGATTGTATTTGTATTATTCGTTGTAGCTTCAGTATTTTAACCCTGTCATTTAGGTGTTTAAAAATCTCATAACAGTTTGTGCATTCTTTTTTATGCATTCTTGTTTTCTCAAACTAGGTGATACAATCTAACCAACACGCAAGCGCAGAGATAGTGCAAGTACTAATTATCCTAACTTTGAATTTAATTACTACACAGTTTGGTTTCAAAAGCTATTCAATTTTTATTTAAAAAAAAAAAAGCTACTCAAACCAACTGAAATTTTTAAATGATAACAACTTCCCTACTATATGAACTTAATAATTTGTCTTGGCCTGTCTAACCAACGTAGAGTTTATTGCAGAGATTATATCTAAAATATATATGCTTACACAACACACACACACACACACACACACATTTGTTGAATCGACTTGTTCAAGTTTTCCATGCCATTATACAAACTAATTGTGATGCATATTTCTCTTTATCGTGCCATATATATTTCAGTTTATTTTGATATTGATTCACAATAAATAAATAATAAATAAATTATTTTTACAATAACTAGTCCTTCATTATCGACCGAAAAGAAGTTGTCACAGTTCTAGGACAGCGCTCTTCACCCTATGAGATGGCATCTGGTGTACCACAGGAATCTGTTCTTGGCCCCCTTTTATTTGTTGTATATGTTAATGACATAGATGCCAACTTAAAGAATGCCACAGTGCTGAAATATGCAGATGACATCAAGCTGTACCTCGAAATAAAGAGGTCAGACCCTGTACACTATAGATCTTTATTGCAATCAGACCTGGACACAATGCAGCAGTGGATCATGGACTGGCAACTCAAGCTGATTGTGGACAAATGTACCACCATGCATTTTGGGAGGAAAAACCCAGTGTCTACTTACTGCCTCCACAACAATTAATCTCAACAAGTCTTCTTGTGAACGTGACCTGGGCATTATTGTCGACAGCGATTTGCTTTGGACAAAACACATTGCTAAAATTGCCAAGGAGGATGAGGGTGTCTTGGCATCACTTACCAAGTCATTTGTGAGCCGCTCTCCGGCTATATATCTAAGGCGTTATATAGCTATGGTGCGGCCTCACCTGGAATTTGCATCACCGGTATGGGACCCCTATCTTGCTCAAGATATTTAATTGTCTGGAAACCGTTCAGCGACGTGCAACCAAGAGAATATCCTCCATCATATTCTGAATGCCTTACTTCCCTGGGCATGGATACACTGAAACTCCGACGACTGGCAGCTGACTTGGCAGACACCCATAAAATTATTAACCATCTTACAAACAATAGCTCTGGGCACCTTTTCAAACTCCACCTGTCTAACAACCGTAGACATGTTTATAAAGTCAGAAAACAGCACAACTCCCATGACTTTTGGAAACATTTTTTCACGTTAAGAGTTGCTGAAGTATGGAACAAACTGCCGGCATCAGTTGTTAGTTGTCGGAGCACTGCATCCTTCAAAACTTTCATGCTTCCTGAGATTCGCCAACACTACACCTGATTTTCTCCCCTCCATACACAGGCAAGCATGTATCTGACTCATACACTGTTCACTTCCCAGACATTTGTATATTATTGCATATGCTTTATATGCACTTTTTACAAGTTGTGGTGCACCTGAGCATTGTATACAATAATTTCATTATTATTTTATTTCATAACAAAAAGAGCGTGCGTATTTGTGAAAGGACTAGAAAGTGATTATATTAAAAAAAAAAAGAAGAAAAAAGCAGCTTCGTGTGGACTGGGTATAATGTGCTAACTTTTTCGCGGAGTTGTCTGTAACGCATGGAGGTAAGTCGGGTATTATAGATCATTTGTAATTTCAAATGCAAAATTATTTTCTACTAAAATCAGAGCCTCTTCTTTGTTACTGCTGCTAAAGATGTTACTTTTCATTTTCATGCTGTTTCTTGAAAATCTCAAAACATTTTGAAGCTAAATTTCTTGGAGTCGATATGAAATTGTAATTTTGAATGTAACTGTGCCGATTTTTAAATCTGAGCTTGCTAAAGACTAGTCGGTTGAAAATTTTCTGACAATTTTTAATGAATGCTTTAAAAAAAAAACCCATCAAAATTATGCTTTTCATTCTTCGATACTCCATTGCTATTCAGATGGTACAAGTCAATTTTTTAAATATCTAAACTACTTCAGTGTGACGTACTCCCTATTATTACGTTACGATTCTTATTCTTAACATATTTCTCTTCAAATCTTATGAACACATATTGTTGTATTGAGTATATTTTGAAATTATTGTCATGCATAAATGCGATCATGTTTCTTTTTTTCATCCCTTGAAAAATACGTCAGAATACATCTCACCTTATAATATGAGAAAGTTAATTTCACGTTAAAAGATTATATATATATATATATATAATATATATATATATATATATATATATATATATATATATATATATATATATATAATCTTTTTACGTGTTTCAGTCATTTGACTGCGACCATGCTGGGGCACCACTTTGAAAGTTTTAGTCAGACGAATCGACCCTAGGACTTGATATTTTAAAGCCTAGTAATTATTCTATCCCTCTTTCTTGCCGAACCGTTAAATTACGAGGGAAGTAAACACACCCTCACCGGTTGTAGGGGAGGAGCAAACACGGACACTAAGACACACCCGCACACATATATATATATACGATGGGCTTCTTTCAGTTTCCGTTTACCAAAGTCCCTTATAAGGCTTTGTTCGGTCTGAGGCTATAGCTGAAAACACATTTCTAAGTTGCTATGCAGTGGGTCTGAATCTGGAACCATGTGGTTGAGAAGCAAGCTTCATATTACACAGCCACGCCTGCGCCTATTATATATATATATATATATATATATATATATAATAAATCTCTGAGCGAGGTATAAACAGTAGCTGCACGACATCATGAAGTATATTTGCCACTTAAATGTGGCTAACCCTTAAAGGTGGATGCTACTGTAGCTTGTAGCCCCAGGAGGACACCTCCTCCAGCTGGCTATTGACACACTTTCTGTGCCCTATCAGTATTTGCAAAGGGAAGCTATCCTGCCCATTTTCAATCTGACATGATACACACGGACTCGAATTTCTGGGTATTAACCCGTCATCAGCGTGTGACAATAACCGATTGCCGATGAAAAGTGGGTTCCCTTTGCAAATATCCTTTTTCAGTGACGAAAAGTCACTGATATCGAAAAAGTGTAAACAAGCAATAATAAATCCTCCAATATGTTTATATATATGTATATATTATATATATATATATATATATATATAATATATATATGTACATATATATGTGTATATATATATATATATATATATATATATATATATATATATATATATATATAATATATAATATATATATATATTATATATATATATAATGGAGGAATTATACAAAAGATATAACAGATGATGAGTAAAGCACCGGCACAGTTTCGACTACCTGTTGTTATCCGTACAACAGCGATGGCTCATTACGTCATCTTCTCTGAACTAGAATGTATAATTTTCACGTTCATATTTGAATTTTTCGCTTTTAATATTTCTCTGCTTTTTACTCATTCCCAAAGTTGATGGACATATACCGGTACGTAAAACCGAATCAGAAAATCTCTAGTGAGACTTTTTCTATTTTTATTTATTTATGTACCCGAAGAGACCCAGAACGGGTCGAAAAATGTGTCGTATTAAATAAAATCTTTTATTCCATCTACTTCATTAATACTACACACACACACACACACACACACACACACACACACATATGTTTCTTTATTACCCACAAGGGGCTTAACATAGAGGAGACAAACAAGGGCAGACAAACGGATTAAGTCGATTACATCGACCCCAGTGCGTAACTGGTACTTAATTTATCGACCCCGAAAGGATGAAAGGCAAAGTCGACCTTGACGGAATTTGAACTCAGAACGTAGCGACGGGCGAAATACCGCGAAGCTATTCGCCTGGCGTGCTAACGTTTCTGCCAGCTCGCCGCTTTTCACACACACACACACACACACACACACACACACACAGTAAGAACATATATGAAAAGCAATGTGGAAAAATCGTACTCGAATAATATACTTTATTGATAAAACTTCAATGATATCACAAAAACTGTTCCCCAGAGTTTCACGTTCCTGTTCGTCGGGAACCAAAACTGTCCGACGAACGGGAACGTGAAACTCTGAGTAACAGTTTTTGTGATGTCTTTGCAGCTTTATTAATAAAGTATATATATATACACCAAATAAGCTAGGGGTTGTGGATCCAGCCCACTAAGGGATAATACTTATCCAATATGCTGTTGGTATATTACCCGAATTATCAATACACAAGTGTTTTTAATTGCAATGCAATAAACTCACTTATTGTATTAAATGGGTGAAGGTAAGGAAATATTTTACCATTAATTTATATTGCAAATAAGAAAATGGAGAAACATATTAGTTGGTTTATCAGCTTTAGGATATTAGAATGATGTCTTATTTAATTAACAAAACTACAACCATAATAACATACATATATACAGTATAAAATTCGATGCATTTAAGATAAGAATACAATAGTTATTAAAAAAAACATTAATATAAATTGTTATATACATATATATATATATATAATATATATATTATATATATATATATATATATATATATATATATATATATATTATTGTGCGTTGACTGCAGAATCAGAGTGCTTTAGCTCTTATTTCTAGCATTGTAGGTGTTCTAACACCCTCTGTTATATTTAATGACAATTATAATTTTTCCTTTTTGGCGAAAAATTCAAATATGAACGTGAAAATTATACATTCTTGTTCAGAGAAAATGACGTAATGAGCCATCGCTATTATACGGATAAAAACAGGTAATGGAAACTGTGCCGGTTCTTTACTCATAATTTAATTCTTTATTGCCCGGAAGGGGCTAAACGTAGAGGGGACAGACAAAGGGACTAAGTCGATTATATCGACCCCAGTGCGTAACTGGTACTTATTTAATCGACCCCGAAAGGATGGGAGGCAAAGTCGACCTCGGCGGAATTTGAACGCAGAACGTAGCGGCAGACGAAATATTTGTTTCTTTAATACCCACAAGGGACTAAACACAGAGAGGAGACAAACAAGGACAGACAAACGGATTAAGTCGATTATATCGACCCCAGTGCGTAACTGGTACTTATTTAATCGACCCCGAAAGGATGGAAGGCAAAGTCGACCTCGACGGAATTTATACTCAGAACGTAGAGGCAGAGGAAATACCTATTTCTTTACTACCCACAAGGGGCTAAACATAGAGGGGACAAACAAAAACAGACAAACGGACTAAGTCGATTACATCGATCTCAGTGCGTAACTGGTATTTATTTAATCGACCCCGAAAGGATGAAAGGCAAAGTCGACCTCGGCAGAATTTGAACTCAGAACGTAACATCAGACGAAATACTGCTAAGTATTTCGCCCGGCGTCCTAACGATTCTCTCACCATTGCTAAACTGCTGCCAAATTTAATTTACAAACATACATACATGCATACATACATACATACATACATACATACATACATACATACATTCATACATACATTATTACATTGGTTCATGCAGTATAATATAGGCGGGGCATGAGGTGGAAGTTGTATTGTTGTTGGGAGAAGGGTAGGGCTAATCATTGGGAATAGATGTGCAATTGATCTGGAAGGCCACTTGTGGAGTTAGGCAGCTGACAGTCTGCTGCTGCTGCTGCTGCTGGTTGATACAAAGGCAGGTTGATAGACAGGCGAACATTTTACATACGCACACGCCCGCGCATACACACACGTAAATAGATAGATTGGTAGGTATGTAAGAGAAGAGCAGCTGAATGAGAGGACAGGAAGGAGAGAGAGAGAGAGAGAGGGGGGGGAGAGATAAGGTAAACAAGAGTGAGGAATAGAAAAGTTACGCTTTTGTTTTTGGCTTTGTGTTTGGCGTTATTTTGAACAACTATCCACTTCAACCTACTTAATTCATTACCACTGCTTTTTAGCAACAATAAGTCTCATCTTGCAGCACACGACCACCAGACACCATCGCTTAGACATTCATCGGCATTATCATCATCGCTATGAACTTCATCAACTCGACTCTTTCTCGTGACGCCATTGCTACAGCGCTCCAGCTATCGCGCACCGACTACAAGCACCACCCTTGCTATTATTATTATTGCAGCGGCTGCTGTATAACTCTTCACTTTAAGTTTCATAACACACACGCTATTACCACGCCATTGTATTTCATTGATGGTGACGTGTGGGTGTGCTGTTATAAGGATGAAACAATAATAAAAAAAAATAATAATAAAGTCACGTGAAACACCTGATGGTCGACCGTCACAATTTTTTCATTTTTTCTTTTGTTTTGTTTTTATTGTTTTTACTTTCGCAATATGTTTCTCGTCTTTTTAATATTCAAATTTCGCGCCTCAGCTGAACAATAACCAATCAAAACTGGTTTTTTTACACAATATGGCTCAGACAGAGCTAGTTAAAAGGTATTGGGTATCTGCAAGGCGGCGAGCTAGCAGAAACGTTAGCGCGCCGGGCGAAATGCTTAGCGGTATTTCGTCTGCCGCTACGTTCTGAGTTCAAATTCCGCCGAGGTCGACTTTGCCTTTCATCCTTTCAGGGTCGATAAATTAAGTACCAGTTACTCACTGGTGTCGATATAATCGACTTAATCCGTTTGTCTGTCCTTGTTTGTCCCCTCTGTGTTTAGCCCCTTGTGGGTAATAAAGAAATAGGTAATTCGTCTGCCGTTACGTTCTGAGTTCAAATTCCGCCGAGATCGATTTTGCCTTTCATCCTCTCGAGGTCGATAAATAAAGTACCAGTTTCGCACTGGGATCGATCTAATCGACTTAATCCCTTTGTCTGTCCTTGTTTGTCCCCTCTGTGTTTGGCCCCTTGTGGGTAGTAAAGAAATACGCATTTTGTCTGCCGTTACGTTCTGGGTTCAAATTCCGCCAAGGTCGACTTTACCTTTCATCCTTTCGGGGTCGATTAAATAAGTACCAGTTACGCACTGGGGTCGATATAATCGACTTAATCCGTTTGTCTGTCCTTGTTTGTACTCTCTGTGTTTAACCCCTTGTGTGTAGTAAAGAAATAGGTATTGGGTAACTGAAGTCAAAACGTTGGGGGAAATTATCAGAATACGTAGAACGACGTACGAAATGCTTTACGCTATATAGTTACATACTTTAAGGTTATGAGTTCAAATGCTACCGAGGTCGACTGGGGGCCGTTAAAAAACTAGTCAGTAACTGAGTTTGATTTCGTTAACTGTTCCCTACTTTACGATGTATTATTTCGCCTAAATTCAAAATTAGATTTTATACTTTATAATGTATAGCAAAAAAGAAAAAAAAAAAGGTTAGACATAGCAGTTTATTGGATATCATGTCTAAGAAATATTAATCGTTCATGTTGTGTAGCTCCAGGTAAGTTCTCATCGAATAGACCTCTGTAAGGTACGTAAATGCTTTCTGATTTAAGCACAGGACCAGCAATTTTTAGAGGAAGGAATTAATCGTTTACCATCGACCCTGTATTTAACTGGTACTCCACATTAATGAGCCTGAAAGAATGAAAATCATTGTTGCACTGGACGCGACTTGAAATCAGGATGTAAAAACCGATAGAAATTCTTGAAAGCATTTTACTTCTCCAATGCCCAAAAAATTCTGCGAGTCGGTCGAAAGACTGTGATCCGCAAAATGGACTTTCAGCTATCGTTTGAATAATTAGAAACAGTAGCATATTACACTATTGATAATAATAATGGTTTCAAATTTTGGCACAAGGTTCCAGTATTCAAGTGGTACTTATTTTATTGACCCCGAAAGGATGAAAGATGAAAATTTGATCACAGAAAGGATGAAAGACAAAATTTGATCTCAGATCGTAAAGATGGATAAAATGCCGCTAAGTATTTTGCCCGGCGCGGTAACGACTCTGCCAGGTCGCCACCTTAGCTATTAATAATCTTTTCTACTGGAAGCACAAGGCCTCAATTTTGGGGAGGGGATTAAGTCGATTACATCGACTATAGTGCGTAACTGGTACTTATTTCATCGACTTCCGAAATAATGAAAGGCAAAGTGGATCTCAGCGGAGTTTGAGCTCAGAACGTAGAGGCAGACGAAATACTGCTGATCATTTTGCCCGGCGCAGTAACGATTCTGCAAGTACGCAGTTATAAAGTATTAATAATAATAATAATCCTTTCTACTATAGGCATAAAGCCTGAAATTTGTGGGGGTGGGGGAATAGTTGATTACATCGACTCCAGTGTTTCACTGGTACTTAATTCATCAAACCCGGAAGGATGAAAGGCAAAGTTGACCTCGGCGGAATTTGAACTCAGAGCCTCAAGGCGGTCGAAATACCGTCAAACATTTTGCTCAGCGTGCTAACGATTCTGCGAGCTCGCCGCCTTAATAATAATAATAACAACAACAACAACAATATCAATAATAATAATAATAATAATAATAATAATAATAATAATAATAATAATAATTCTTTCCACTAAAGGAAAAGTCCTGAAAATTTTTGATGATGGAGACTAGTCGATTACATCGACCTCAGTGTTTCACAGGTACTTATTTTATCGACCCCGAAAGGATGAAAGGCAAAGCCGACCTCGGCGGAATTTAAACACAATGTAACGACGAGCAAAATATCGCTAAGCATTTCGCCCACTGTGCTAACGATTCTATCAGCTCGCTGCCTTGATAATCCTTTTTACTACAGGCACAAAGCCTGAAATTTTCTGGGAGGGGACCAGTCGATTACCTCGACCTCAGTGCGTAACTGGTACTTATTTCACCGGTCCCGAAAGGATGAAAGGCAAAGTCGACCGTGGCAGAATTTGAACTCAGAACGTAAGGTCGGACGAAATGCCGCTAACGATTCTGTCAGCTCGCCGCCTTAATAATAATAATAACAATAATGGTAGATAAATAATAGCAATCAATAACATTAAAAGTTGCAGGACTTACGTATTAACGTTAATTTATTTCAGGGACGGAATCAGCCGTCGGTCAATCGGCACTACCCTAGGGCTCGGAGCTCTGCGGAGCCCTTAGTCTACATGTTAACTCTACTAAAACACGCATGCAAAGGGGCTCGGTAAACAGTTATGCTCGAGGGGCCTTAATACTCTCAGCCTGCACCTGATTTATTCCTCCATATCTTAACATTTCTTGGTATGTACGATCACTAGCGTAGCTAGAGTGTGTACCGCCCAGAGAGGCCTTTCCGTTTGCCGCCCCTGGACCCCACAAAAAACATATATTGCTTATAGTAGACTTTAAAAGTGCCGCCGGGTGTGGCCCGTCCCTACCGCCCCCACACCAGCTTCGCTAGTGTGTACGTTAAAGTGGTCCTGAATATAATATCAGAATCAAAATTTAAAAAAAAACATGTTCTGAAATGAAGGTAGAACGATGAAAAAATTATTTGTTACGTTAGCAAAAGAAAAGAAATTATCGCTGATCAAATCAACTCTATGCAACATATTTTATTCAAGCTACATATTTATATTTCTTTTTACTATATTAGATTGAAATACGAAAGTAATTAGTTTTGTTCCGAGATGTGCACGGAAGACTGCTATGTTCTTGACGAAAACAAACTGATAGAAAAAAAAAAGAAAGGAACAACAAGAAAGAAATTGTTTGAAAAAGCACATTTGTGAAGTGTTTCCAAACTACTATTATTCGTTGTAAATTTTACTTCCTTCGCTGCTTGCCTACCACCTGTGTTATGGGAGTTCGCAGCTGTTCTACTCAGAGGGGTGTAATTTTATGGGCTGCAAAAACTGCAGTTAGTGCATCGTCACCAACAATGCATTGTATCCTTGAGAAAGAGAAAGCAATGCACCATTAATTGCCCTCAACACCCACGTTTAATTAGGTATAAGTTGACAGTATGGGCAATGAATATTGGCCGGAAAGTTCGTTAGCTTCATGTTGTGCCCAAATCACCCCATTTCTCAATACTACTTACCTTAAAGGATGAAAAATGAAAGCTGGTACTGATTAGATCTGAGATGATAAAGGTTTGTCAAACCAGATTCAATAAAGTATCGTTTCTATTGTTCTACAAGTAATATTTTCCCTTTTGTTTAGCTACAGGATTCTTTTACAATAGGATAGAGTTTATTTCATCTACCAGATTAAGTTAAAAACTCTTTTTTTTTTTCTGTTATTCTGTCTGTCAGATTCGAACAATGAAAATACGTAGCTAAAAACAATGTCTATCGTAAAGTTTCGTACTTGCTCTAAAGCGACGCCAATGTGACGAGTTTCTTTCCTCTGTATTTCTGTTTCCTTTCGATCTTTGAATGTTTCTAGTACCAACGAAAAGAAATTGTTTACCACTCACTCGGTCCTTCTTTTTTTCATTCAAGACCCGTGAACCTCCGGGCAGCGCAACGTGACTGATTCTGAAACAAATGGGTCCAATAATGGTAAAACGCCTGTAATATTTCCTGGAGATGTGAGTTCAAGCCTTTAAGCCAATATTTACAAGCTGTCATCTATTGCTTTGTCTACTTCGAGGTACACAATTCTAAACAATTATTTCACGTTCTCTCGATCTTTATAAATTCTTATAACAATATAAAAATTTATAACACTATATATATATATATATATATACGCAGGAGTGGCTGGGTGGTAAGTAGCTTGCTTACCAACCACATGGTTCCGGGTTCAGTTTCACTGCGCGGCACCTTGGATTTGGTAGACGGAAACTGAAAGAAACCCGTCGTATATATGTATATGTATATATGTGTGTGTGTGTGTTTGTCCCCCCCCCCAACATCGCTTGACATCCCGGTAACTTAGTGGTTCGGCAAAAGAGACCGATAGAATAAGTACTAGACATACAAAGAATAAGTCCTGGGGTCGAGTTGCTCGACTAAAGGCGGTGCTCTTGCATGGCCACAGTCAAATGACTGAAACAAGTAAAAGAGTATAACAATATATATACATATATAACAATATATATATATATATATATATATGTATATGTATATATATATATATATATATATATATATAACTCTAAAAAGTTCCTGGTCTTAAGGATATCGCGAAATGCCTGGTTGGAGCCCAATCTTCCGCGTTCTTTATAGGGCTTAGAAAAGCTGAAGAACCGCTGTAACAAGCGTGTAAATCAGGGAGGGAAATATATGTTGAATAAAATTATAACTAGCTGATCATCCTGTATAACACACACACACAGTAGGTTTGTATTTTACAAAAAATAATGTAAATTTTGAATGTGGGATAGCTGTGGAAATGAAGGGTGTTCAACCAGTTTTCTAGGCTGTTTTCGCAGCTATCCTGCTTTCGAAATTTGCTTTTAATAATAATACGCACATAGAGAGGTCCAGGATTCGACTGGTACTTTAATTTTTCAACACTGAAAGAATGAAAAGTAAATTAGCCACGGCGGAACTTGA
>NC_042998.1:167774464-167809464 GCF_006345805.1 Octopus sinensis
TGCCAAGATCAAATATGAGACGTTGCTCCTTTCGTTTCCTAGATAAATGGGGTCCGTGATGCAAAGCCATACCACACACTGATAAATCTGCAATAGAATGATTCGCAGTGTTGAAGTGGGTGACAACAGGTTGGCCTCGCATACGTAGCATTATGCTTCTGATGTTGACGATGCATTAGTTCAGTAATATATCTTTCTAGGGAATTCCCTTGGGAATTTTATGATCATCTTCATCAATAAATATTTCGAACTTTTTTATTTATTCATTTTTGTCCTTTGTTCTTGTATTGAGATGAAACCTAACTTTAAGCAACTTTTTACAGATCAATTTTTAGACACTATTTTCTAAACCTGGTAAAGGTATGTAAAGGGTGTAAAATTTTATTTTTCAGCCCAACCCTCGAAAAAATTTAGGGTGTGCAAGCGCACCACCTGCATCCCCTGTCTCCGGGCCCTTGTACATGTAGCTGTGTGTGTTTGTTGTCGTGGTTGTAATTTCGGTCGCTGTGTTTTATCTCTGTATTTACAGTTGTGAATATTTGTAAATATATTTTTGTGTGAGATTATTCCTCCTGTCTCATATGTATGTCAATTTCTTTTATCTATCTCTTTCGTAAAATAAGTACACACACACACATACACACACACACACATACACACACACACACATACATACACACACACATACACACACACACACATATATGCTTTGCATTTGATAATTTCTAGACATTATCTGTTAAAATGTTTCACTATCAAACGAATTGTATTGAATGAGAAGAGCAAACAGCTGCTGTTTATCTGTGCAGTCAGATGGCAGTCTTATATTCTCAGGGTTTGCGGTTAATGCTTTCGGAGTTTGCGGCTTATACTCACAGGGTTTGCATATACGGAGTACATATTTAAGTAATTGGTTCGGTGCTTCACTAATCAGTATTGAAATCATGGTGGGATGAACTTTAGTTTAAAAAAAATATTTAGGTTCAATACATGGGTTGAATAAAATATTTAGCAATAATATACTGATATAAGGTGGTGAGCTGGCAGAATCGTTAGCATGTCAGCCAAAATGTTTAGCGGCATTTCGCCCGTCTTTACGTTCTTAGTTCAAATTCCACCTTTCTCCATTTCGGGGTCGATGAAATAAGTACCAGTTTATCACTTATAACAAGTTACTTAAAACAAATATCAGTTATAACAAGTTACAAATATTTATGTACAAAATAATATTTGCATTACTTATGTTGACACCTGAATATTCAGTTGTCAAGCGATGTTAGGGGACAAACACAGACACACAAACATATAGACGCACATATATATATATATATATACATATACACGACACGCTTCTTTCAGTTTCTGTCTACCAAATCCACTCACAAGGCTTTAGTCGGCCCGAAGCTATAGTAGAAGACACTTGCCCAAGGTACAACGCAGTGGGACTGAATCAGGAACCATGTAGTGTGTGTGTGTGTGTGTGTGTGTGTTTGAGTCTGTGTTTATATCCCATCACCACTTGATAACTGTTGTTCGTGTGTCTATATTCCCCTAAATAAGCGGTTGGGCTAAAAAGAGCGATAGAATAAGTACCAGGATTTTAAAAATATAAAAAGTACAGGAGTCAATCCATTCGACTAAAAATTTTTCAAGGCGGTGCCCCAGTATGGCCGCAGTCTAATGACTGACATAAGTAAAAGGCAAATGATAAAAGATATATATATATATATATATGTATGTATGTATGTATGTATAGGCGCAGGTGTGGCTGTGTGATAAGAATCTTCCCTCCCAACCACATGGGTCTTGGTTCAGTCTCACTGCGTAGCACCTTGAGCAAGTGTATTCTACTATAGCTACGCGCCGACTAAATCCTTGTGAGTGGATTCGGTACACGGAAACGGAAAGAAGCCTATCGTGTGTATATATGTGTGTGTGTGTGATTATATCAGTATTTGTTCCCCTCCTCCGCTTGACAACTGTTGTTGGTGTCTTTACGTCCCTGTAACTTAGCTGCTCAGCAAAACCGACCGATAGAATAAGTACTAGGCTTTTAAAAAATGAATCCCGGGATCGGCTTGCTCGACTAAAATCCTTCAAGGCGGTGCTCCAGTACAGCCGCAGTCAAGCATGTAATACATGCATACATACATACATACATACATACATACATACATACATATGGCTGTGTGGTAAGTAGCTTGCTAACCAACCACATGGTTCCGGGTTCAGTCCCACTGCGTGGCATCTTGGGCAAGTGTCTTCTGCTATAGCCTCGGGCCGACCAAAGCCTTGTGAGTGGATTTGGTAGACGGAAACTGAAAGAAGCCTGTCGTATATATGTATATATATATATATATATATATATATATATATATATATATATATATATATGTATGTATGTGTGTATATATTTTGAGTGTCTGTGTTTGTCCCTCTAGCATTGCTTGACAACCGATGCTGGTGTGTTTACGTCCCCGTCACTTAGCGGTTCAGCAAAAGAGACTGATAGAATAAGTACTAGGCTTACAAAGAATAAGTCCCGGGGTCGCTTTGTTCGACTAAAGGCGGTGCTCCAGCATGGCCGCAGTCAAATGACTGAAACAAGTAAAAGAGTATGTATGTATATATATATATATATATATATATATATTATATATATATATAGATATATATATCTTACGGAGATGTACTTGAAGCTTTGTCAGTGAACAGGTTACGGTCTCAAAGCGACGAAAATATTTTGACAAATTAAATTTAAATGTTGAAGTGAATCTAACGGTTTTTGTGTGTTTCTCAAATGGCTTATAAACACCTTCCCCGCTGCAATTGTTATATATATACATTGTTTGTTCTTGTTTTAGTTGTCATTAAACTATTTATTGGAAATATACAGTTTGTATAGTAAAATTAATGAATAGTTTCGAACTTATTTCCGTCTCACTGGGTATTTCTTTGTAAGCCTTTGTTTACGCCCACTTCAAACAGACATTTGGCATTTTATCAACACCAGATGGCTTCCAATTTACTTAAGTGATTTCTGTTGTTATCTACGTCCAGTTTGGTTTGGGATAATTTTCTTTTAAACTTTTACTTGTTTCAGTCATTTGACAGCGGCCATACTGGAGCACCGCTTTTAGACGAGCAAATCGACCCCAGGACTTATTCTTTGTAAGACTAGTACTTATTCTATCGGTCTCTTTTGCGGAACCGCTAAGTTACGGGATCGTAAACACACCAGTATCGGTTGTCAAGCGATGTTGGGGGACAAACACACACACACACACACACACATATATATATATACTTATATATATATATACTCTTACTCTTTACTTGTTTCAGCCATCTGACTGCGGCCATGCTGGAGCACCGCCTTTAGTCGAAGAAACCGACCCCAGGACTTATTCTTTGCAATCATAGTACTTATACTATCGGCTTTTTTTTGCTGAACCGCTAAGTTACAGGGACGCAAACACACCAGCATCGGTTGTCAAGCGATGTTGGGGGACAAACACAGACACACAAACACACACACACACACATATATATATATACATATACACGACGCGCTTCTTTCAGGTTCCGTCTACCAAATCCATTCACAATGCTTTGGTCGGCCTGAGGCTATAGTAGAAGACATTTGCCCAAGGTGCCACGCAGTGGGACTGAATCCGGAACCATGTAGTTGATAAGCAAGCCACTTACCACACAGCCACTCCTTGGTTATTATTACTATTATTAATATCAGTTATAAATCAGTCGGAGATAATTTCTTCGTTCTTTGTGTTCGCATATTTTATTTCATGAGCTGGAACTGGAATTTGTGACATACATGCATTCCTTAACAGAATGTGCAACACAGGTTAGCGGCTTCTAGTCAGCAAACAGAATGTGAAGAAATAACCACAGACAAATTTAGTAAATCAAATTGAATTTACATTATAGGCGCAGGAGTGGCTGTGTGGTAAGTAGCTTGCTAACCAGCCATATGGTTCCGTCCCACTGCGTGGCATCTTGGGCAAGTGTCTTCTGCTATAGCCCCGGGCCGACCAATGCCTTGTGAGTGGATTTGGTAGACGGAAACTGAAAGAAGCCTGTCGTATATATATATATATATATATATATATATATATATATATATATATATATAGATGTATGTATGTGTGTGTGTTTGTGTGTCTGTGTCTGTTCCCCTAGCATTGCTTGACAACCGATGCTGGTGTGTTTACGTCCCCGTCACTTAGCGGTTCGGCTAAAAGAGACCGATAGAATAAGTACTGGGCTTACAAAAAGAATAAATCCCCGGGTCGAGTTGCTCGACTAAAGGTGGTGCTCCAGCATGGCGGCAGTCAAATGACTGAAACAAGTAAAGGAGTAAAGGAGTAAGGAGTAAAGGAGTATATAATTTGTTTCAAATTTTGGCACAAGGCCAGCAAGTGTGGAGGAGGGATTACGACGATTACATCGACCCAAGTGATAAATTGGTATTTATTCATCGACCCCGAAATGGAGAAAGGCAAAGCTGACCTCAGCGGAATTACTCTGAATCTTCCTTACAACCACAATAGTGATCCTTATTGCATTTGGAATACTTTGTTAATAAATACAGGCGCAGGCGTGGCTGTGTGGTAAAAAGCTTGTTTCTCAACCACATAGCTCTCGGTTCAGTCCCATTGCGTGGCAACTCAGGCTAGTGTCTCCTACTGTAGTCTCGGGCTGACTATAGTCTTGTGAATGGATATGGTAGGTCAAAACTGAAAAAAGCCTGTCGTACATATATATATATATATTATATATATATATATATATATAGATGTATGTATGTGTGTGTGTTTGTGTGTCTGTGTCTGTTCCCCTAGCATTGCTGACAACCGATGCTGGTGTGTTTACGTCCCCGTCACTTAGCGGTTCGGCTAAAAGAGACCGATAGAATAAGTACTGGGCTTACAAAAAGAATAAATCCCCGGGTCGAGTTGCTCGACTAAAGGTGGTGCTCCAGCATGGCGGCAGTCAAATGACTGAAACAAGTAAAGGAGTAAAGGAGTAAGGAGTAAAGGAGTATATAATTTGTTTCAAATTTTGGCACAAGGCCAGCAAGTGTGGAGGAGGGATTACGACGATTACATCGACCCAAGTGATAAATTGGTATTTATTTCATCGACCCCGAAATGGAGAAAGGCAAAGCTGACCTCAGCGGAATTACTCTGAATCTTCCTTACAACCACAATAGTGATCCTTATTGCATTTGGAATACTTTGTTAATAAATACAGGCGCAGGCGTGGCTGTGTGGTAAAAAGCTTGTTTCTCAACCACATAGCTCTCGGTTCAGTCCCATTGCGTGGCAACTCAGGCTAGTGTCTCCTACTGTAGTCTCGGGCTGACTATAGTCTTGTGAATGGATATGGTAGGTCAAAACTGAAAAAAGCCTGTCGTACATAATATATAATATATATATATATATATATATATATATATATATATATATATATGTGTGTGTGTGTGTGTGTGTGTTTGTATCTGTGTTTGTCCCCCACTACCATATGATAACCGGTGCTGGTGTGTTTACGTCGCCATAACTTACCGGCTCGAGAAAAGAGATCGATAGAATAAGTACTAGGCTTTAAAAACATAGTCCTGGGGTCTATTTGTTCGACTAAAACCCTCCAAGGTGGTGCCCTTTCATGGCCGCAGTCAAATGAGTGAGACATGTAAAAGATAAATGATAACGATATATATATATATCAGCAGAACCAAAAACAAGATAGAATGAAATCAACTTGTGACAGAACAAGGACTGATAGTTGCTAGGTATATTTGTGGATCTAAAACCGAGCTCAGAGGTGTATATATTATTTTTGTTTTCCAACGCATTGTGATAGCAGGAAAAATATGTTCCTTTATTTTTATAAAAAGTTACGTTAAACAAATATTTATGTACAAAATATTTGCATTACTTACGTTGGCACCTGAATATTCAGTTGCTAAGACATACATGGAGGATCTGTGATTGTGGGAAATGAAATTTTTATTTCGTGGTTAGGGATGAATTTTTAGGCATGTAAAATTAAATGCCTATTGTATTCTAGATCAGCCGAAATTCCTAGCCCAGAAGAACATGGATATATTCGGCCACCGGAACATGCTGTAATACTTTTGAAAAAGAACATTTTCAACCGGATTTGTGTCGCAGTCTATGTTTATATATAGGTACCAAACTAGAGACTTCTTTGAAGTGAAAAATAGATTTATCATACTTTTTTGTATGGTATGCCAAGTTATCGATTCTGTTGGCCAACACTTGCGACTATCTTTAAACTAACAAAATAGCGAGACTACGAGATCGTAGCTGTCAGAAACTAGGTGCGGTTTTATTTATATGCAAAAATAAATATTATTTTAAATCATTGACATTCAAAGAAAATATTTTTAAAACTGTAACTGCTCTACGCTGAAATATTTCACTTGATAAATGTTCATTAACTGGGCCAGTTTACAGGAGAAAATTGATGTTCTGCTAATTACAAAAATATAGAGTGGAATATATGTAGATATAGAGGGAAATATTTTGAGGCGTAATAACACATTTCTGGAGGTAGACCTAATCCGTAGCCAGGTTTAATACCACTAGCTGGAACCTTCGGTGCGTTTTGCGAACCTCTCTGCTGCAAGCATTCGGACAAGGTCTTTTGCTTGAGGAAACCTTCTTTTCACCACTCGGTGGCCCTATAAAGGGTCATGGGTACCACATTGTCTCCCGAATAAAAGATAAAGAAAAATATATTTCTATATTAGTTTAAAATTTTAGCACAAGGTTAGTAATTTCGAGGAAGGGCCTAAGTCATTTACACCGACTCCAGTTTTCAACTGGCACTTATTTTACACCCCCCACACACACTCACACCATTATCACCTCCGAAAGGCTAAAAGACAAAGTCGACCTCGGCAGAATTTGAATTCAGAACGTAAAGACGGACGAAATGCTGCTAAGAATATTACCCGGCGCTGTAACGATTTTGCCTGCTCACCGCCTTTAAAAAACTTATCATGTTACAAAGTAAAAGATGAATAAGATGTTATATGCATTTTTAAAATAACTGTCATGATGAAATTGTTTCATTTTCCAGAAATGACATTAATCCAAGTAACTTGCCACCTCCAAAATTGCATTTCTTTTTCAGATAGTTTCAGTTGAAAACTTAAATGACAAACTTTCAGTAACGTTCTCATCTTTATTTGACACCAACACACTGTATTCGGTTACTACTCAGGACATTATATATATCTGCAACTCTTGTCATAATGACGCAAATAGAGATAACCATCTAAAAATGTCAGCAATGCACACGAATTCGAACGGGGCTGATATTTTTTGGCCTCATTGTAGCTTCCTGCACACACAGAAACCCAGATAAATCTACAGATATCTACTACATGAATACATTAGATACTCTCATACATATATACTTGCATGGACATATACAGTAAAGGCATCTATATTTAACATATGTATATGCTCGTATATGTTTAAACACAACCATATACATGCATTAAGCGATTGCAATTGGATAGGCAATATGGAATGTCGGCAATCTGTCTCTTTTATGTGTGTGTGTGTGTCTTTGTGCGTATATATGTATGTGTTGTGTATGATAGCGAAAGAAAACAACTTGATAGATGAAACTGAGTTTATTTATCGGAATTTTTTTACTGACAGTTTCACCCATGCACGCAAAGTATATCCGTGTGATCAGTCAGAAAATAAGTGGATAGCGTTTATAATGTTGGGTAACCAAAGACAAATTATAATGTTGATTTCATTCCTTGCAGAGTTACAGATGGCAGAATTCCTCTTGTTTAAGCCTCTATAGTGTAGAAAGAGAGTGGCAAATCAACTCAAGTTTATCACAATGAAAAACAATTATTCCGCATAACTGGTGGAAACAGGTTGAAAACGATATTTGTGTTGTAACTCATCGAAGGCTGGAAAGGTTTCATGACCTCCGATTAAGAGATATCGCAGGCTGTTGTAAATATGGATAGGTCACGTATGCATGACCTTTTCTGATTGGGCAATGACAACAATAATTCCGTGTATTTATGGAAAGGTTCTGTTTTTTCTGTTGGCAATATTCCATGTTATTGGAGGACATAAGGAGTCATTGGTTCCTGAGTTTTGAGACAAATTGTAAGAAAACGAGAGATGTGAAATTTTCCCTGATCCTTGGCCTGAAATGACAGTAGATATTAAAAGAAACCCTTTTTTTTTTTAAGTTACACCGAAATAATTCATTCCAATATCCTCTGATTTTGTTATGGTTGCTTAGTATACAACTTAGTATACAAACAAGTATTTTGAAAACATTCTAAAGCTCCGATGAAGCTGGAACGTGATACACAAGCACTCGATTACGAGTGAATTGCATATAATTTCGTATCCCCTTGTCATTTGTTTAATTTCTTATTACTGTTCTGTACTCGAGTGACGCCTTTTCTTGATGTATATCTATATTGAGTTTTAACACCAAATTATTATGATTTATATAATTAAGCCAAGTAATAATAATAATAATAATAATGATAATAATAATAATAATAATAATAATAATAATAATAATAATAATAATGATAATAATAATAATAATAAATTATACATATTTGTATTACACACACACAGATCTTTAATCTTTTGCTTTTTCCAGTCATTAGACTTCGGCCATGCTATGGCAACGCCTTGAAGAATTTTTGTCAATCCTAGTACTTATTTTTAAAATAATATCATTCCATCGGTCTCTTTTGCCGAACCGCTAGGTTACGAGGGTTAATCAAGAATATATTTGTTAAGATATTTCGTATTTTACAAGATTATTTACGTATATTTATTAATTTATCTAATTAATTATTTTATTATTGTTATTATCTTTCACCTGAAGAGTGGCTATATTTATATTGAAGTGATTTTACTACTACTACTATTATTTTTACTATTATCACTTCTTAAATATAGCCACGAAACACGTGTCGTTATTCTACCAAATATATATGTTTTATTTATTATTTTGCACATTACTTATATTTAATATATTTTGCACATTATCTTATATTTAATCTTTCTATAATATATAATTTTTCTAAATGGTGTAATTTAATTCTTCATTATTGAATTGATAAAAGGTGTTTTTTTTTCTAATTTATATATATGTATTATATTTTGTGAAATTTGATTTAATATTTCTAAATTGAATTTTTCCCTGTAAGTTTGGAATAATATTCCCTCATATTATTATTATACACGCGCGCGCACACACAGATATATATATATATATATATATATATATATATATATATAATACTACAAAATTAGAAAATGGAGAAACATACTTAAATCAATCAAACATCAACCATCAGATGATACCCAAACAATACTTTATTACACCATTACATAACAGTAAAGGCATTATACAAAATATATTGTAAATATAATTAGACAAGGAAATAGAAATATAAAATATAAAATATAATATGTAATTATATCATATCTGACAGCTGTTTCGGCAATAAGGGCAAGCATGCCTCATTTAACCTATAAGCCATATATATATATATATATTTATATATACACACACATATGTATGTATGTATATATATATATATAATATATATATATACGTCGGGATTCTTTCTGTTTCCTTCTACCATATCCACTTTGGTCGGCCGAAGGCTATAGTAGAAGTCACTTGCCCAATGTGCCACGCAGTGGGACTGAACCCGGAACGATGTAGGTAGGAAGTAAACTTCTTACCATACACTCACACCTGCGCTTTCCCCCTCTCTCACTTCATATATATATATACATAATTTTACTTTACGAACTTTTGTAGTTACAAATTATAATAATTTGTAATGTATACTGCATATGTTGTTCCTACATAAATGTAACCCTATCCGAACGGTTTCCTATGTCTCGAATATTGCTTAAGGCCAACCACAATATATTTTTCTATAGTGACAGCAATAATATATACCATGTAGCTGTTGCTAAACCACTGCTACTAGCAACAGCAATAAGAACCATATTAGATATTACACATTAAATGGATAAATGCTTAATTAGTCGTTTTTATGTGAACTCAATTATTGTTCCAAATCAGTGTGAAATGACTAAGTATTATTATATGCAGTAAAGTTCCTTCCCGAGTAATAAGACCAGTTTCCATGACGTATAAATTTCCAACCAGGACGGAACGCCGATCCGTCGTAGGATTACTCATTTTCGCCAGCTGAGTGGACCGGAGCAACGTGAAATGAAGTGTTTTGCGCAAGAAAACAACGCATAGCCCAGTCCAGGAATCGAAACCACAATATATAACACAATATATATATATATATATATACACTCTCTCTTTTACTCTTTTACTTGTTTCAGTCATTTGACTGCGGCCATGCTGGAGCACCGCCTTCAGTCGAGCAAATCGACCCCGGGACTTATTCTTTGGAAGCCCAGTACTTATTCTATCGGTCTCTTTTGCCGAACCACTAAGTGACGGGGACGCAAACACACCAGCATCGGTTGTCAAGCAATGCTAGGGGGACAGACACAGACACACAAACACACACACATACACATATATACATATATACGACAGGCTTCTTTCAGTTTCCGTCTACCAAATCCACTCACAAGGCATTGGTCGGCCCGGGGCTATAGCAGAAGACACTTGCCCAAGATGCCACGCAGTGGGACTGAACCCGGCACCATGTGGTTGGTAAGCAAGCTACTTACCACACAGCCACTCCTGCGCCTATATATATATATATATATATATATATATATATATATACACATACATACATACTTATATACATACATACATACATATATACATATATATTTATTTATATTACGGGCATTACTTTTTAATGAGCTCGCTTCGAGAGTTGCATTCCCTCGCGTTTGGTACATTGTGTTTATTATAGTAGTTTTGATGTTAAGAGTCTCTCGTAACGTGAGGCATTTATGTATGCTCTTAATGTATGCCCTTAATATAAATAAATATATTCAAAGGGAATAATAAAAAAAATTTCCCCTTTTGAGGTTTTTTTCACGGTACTTGATAAATTCTTGCTCGACTTGTTTAGAAATAATTGCTATTTTCCCTGATATCTCTCATCGTTAAAAAAAAAGTTACAGATTCTTATCGTCTTATATAATATCGTTGTACAAATGTGCGAAATCCCGTCGAATCCGCGTGTCTTTGTATTTTCACGTAACTTAACAGTTTGGATTTCTCTGATACTGGATTTCTTAAATATAGTATGACTTGATAATGATGTTGAAAGAAAAAGGAAAAGCAGAGGTGTGGAATGTCTTGGATCACAGTCTGCTCGATCAGAGACAACTCGGGGAGCTAAACAACAACAGCAAAAGTGGAGGCGCAATAGCCAAGAACGCGGTTTCGATTCCCAGACCGGGCATTGTGAGTGTTTATTGAGCAAAAACACCTAAGCTCCACAAGGCTCTGGCGGGGAAGGGTGGTGAACCCCGCTGTACTCTTTCACCACAACTTTCTCTCACGCTTTCTTCCTACTTTTGCCACAAAGCAGAAGAACCATAGTGTAACCCACTATGGTGTGGTAAACTTTCAGATCCTAATCTAGATTGCAAATCCTCTGTACCACCCGTTAAAAAGCCACCGTTTACGGAATGAGAATAACCAATGTAGCTTTCGCGCCCGTGCAACCGCCAGACTTTCGCGTGTGGTGGGTGGATCTTTAAGTCGCCACACGCATTCTTAGTAGCTTAGAGTAGGCTCGAATTAGAGATTATTCTTTGTGACTAATAGGGCGTGAGTCCTGATTGGAAGAAGAAGAGAAGAAGAAGAAGAAGAAGAAGAAGAAAACAGCAAAAAACAACAATGACAACGAAAACAGTAAAAGTTCCTATGCAGGCATTGCTGTGTAGTTAAAAAATAGAAAACTCGCTTTGCAATCCCGTGATTTTGTATTCCGTCTCACTGCGCGGCACCTTCGGCAAGTGTCTTCTACTATAGCTCCGGGCCGACAAATACCTCGTGAATGAATTTGGTAGACAGAATCTGTGCGGAAGTCGGTGTGTGCGTGTGTGTGTGTGTGTGTGTGTGTGTGTGTGTTCAACTGGTTCACCGTTTGATGACTCGTGTTTGTTTGCTTACGTCCCCGTAACAAAGCGGTTCGGCGAAAGGAATAGATAAAATGAGTACTGCATTTTAAAAATAAGTGCTTTGTTCGATTCGACTTGTTCGACTAAACCCTTCAAGACGGTACCTCAGCAAGGCTGTAGTCTAATTACCGAAACACGTAAAAGATTAGTATAAGGGACGAGCAACAGCAGCAGCAGCAGCCGTCCAAGAATTTGGACCTGGAGATCTCCATTTCCAGCGACTCCGAGGGCCACCTCCCAGTGGTGTCGGGCGTCGACGAAGAGCCCTCGACTACAAGACGACCAAAGTTTTTTTTTTAAGGTCTGGGGTCTCCCGCCGCTAAGTCCTAGACCATCACCTAATCACCCTTACCCGTCTTGTTGCTTAAGAACAACAACAACAGCAGCAGTAGCAGCAGCAGCAGCAGCAGCAGTAGTAGTAGTAGTAGTAGTAGTTGTTGTTATTGTTGTTGTTGAACATTGTATATCTAGGACTATATTATCTAATATTTTCATTCCTTTGCAAGACTTACGTTTCAAACGGAAGAATAATTTGGCTCTTAGTTGTAGCTGGTCGAGCAACGGCGCAGATACTTATCAGCGGTTTGTTTTGCTTGTGGTTATTATTGTTACCGTTCTAGAAGGAAGAGGAATAGGTGAATGAAAGGAAAGGGAAGAGAAGGAAAAATCTGTAAAAGTAATATAAGAAAAGTTAATATTCAAGTGGTATAAATTGTTTAAATAAAATTTCCGTCCGTAAATCTTAACCGGAAAGGTTTTTCGCTTGAAGCCGGAAACCAAAAGGCGGCTTTCTTAAGTCTTTTTCTGATATTTCTGTCACTCCAACCCTTTTTATTTTCAAACGGCAGCTGTATTTGAAAAATTTACTGATTGGCTCGCTGCATCACGGAAAAGTTAGTTTCTGGTTTTGATTTAAGATAAATATTCCTGTTTACGGAAGTAAAACATTTCTGGTTTTTCGAGTTTACACAAGGTTTAAGGAAGTAAACCTTTTATTTATTTACTTATTTATTTATTCAAATAACATAGCGATGCCATGTTTAAAATGCATAATTAAAACGACAAAAGATGAGGTTATTTTTTAAAAACATACGAACAAATAGTTTATCTTTCGGAGACTTAGTGATAAATTATTCTAGTTTGGCATACAATGGCTTCAAATTTTGACACAAGGGAAAAGGGTTAGTCGATTACTTCGACTGGTACTTATTTTATTGACCCCAACAAGATGACAAATAAAATCAACCTTGGCGAAATTTGAATTCAGAGCATAATGAATCTCACGAAATACCATGAAGCATTTTTACCGACGTTTTAACAATCCTGTCAACTTTGCCGCCTTGGCTTGCTGTACAATGATTTTAAATTTGGGTAACAGGCCAGCAATTTCAAGGAAGTGGGTAAGCTGATTACAGCGATCCCAGGATTCAACTGATACTTAGTTTATTCACCCCGAAAGGATAAAGGCAGGCAAAGTCAGCCTGGGCGGAATTAGAACTCAGAACGTGAAATCATTAGCACGGTATACGTGCTAACGATTCTGCCAGCCTGCCGCCTTAATTTGCTTATAGTATTTAACATGACTGATATTTGAACTTTAAGGATTTTTTTTTATGTTGTTGATAACTGAATGATATAATATTCTATTGTGTTTAATCTTGAGATCTAAAGTTCAATTCGATATTTTAAAGAAAGTATGCACTTAATAAACTCAGGAGGGTCATAACTAGAATGAAGTTAGCCTCTACTAGTATGTGAACACAGTTATACATTTGATAGCAACTCGATAGCGACCGCGCCTTGTTCCGTGCTACAAACTTCCTGTTTTGAAGTGATCTGAATTAAAACCTTCTGCTAAAAACCTGTCAACTGTAATTTGTTGTTTTGAAAATTAGTTGAAATAAAAGCAGACTAATTCCACTTTATTATTGTTATTGTTATTTAACCGCAAGTCTATCAATTCTTATTCCAGTCGTGACATTTTATCTTTTGAGTGAGATTGCCTTGAGCATTCTCTGTAAGTCGCTTGATGTGTACCTTGAAAGAGATTTGACTGCCGTTTCTAATGAGTCGAGCGACTACGTAGAAGCTCTCTTGTATGGACAAAGATGGCAGAGATGAACTCTTATAAATAATAATGGGATCCAAAATATTTTAGAATGGGGATACGCAGTGGTATTGAGCCAAAATGTATTATTAGGCGCAGGCATGGCTGTGTGGTTTAGAAGCTCGCTTGCAAGCTTTTGGTTTTGGGTTCAGTCCCACTGTGCAGCACCTTGGGCAAGTGTCTTCTACTATAGCCCCCGACCAGCCAATCAATGACTTGGTAGTGAATTTGTTTGACAGAAATTGTGCGGACTCCCACCGTGTATATATGAGCATATCTTTGTATCTGTGACACCTTGTTTGTTGACTACCGGTGTTGGTCTCTCGTAACTTAACAGTTTGGCAAAGGACACCGATAGAATAAGTACAAGATAAGGACCGGGGTCGATTTGTTTGACCAAATTTCTTCAAGGCGGCGCCTCAAACATGCCTGCAGTCCAACGACTGAAATAAATAAAAGATAATCACTAGAATTGGTTCCCTGTACGAAGTTTTGTCAGTGAACAGGTCGCGGTCTCAAAGCGACGAACATATTTTGACAAATTAAATTTAAATGTTGAAGTGAATCTAACGGTTTCGTGTGTTTCTTAAATGGCTTATAAACACCTTCCACGCTGCAATTGTTTCCGTTCCAGCACACGATCTCAGATCAAGTCACTCGCTATGCAAGTACATCTCCGTAAATAATGACTATTAAATAACGTCAAAGTCGTGTCTCAAAATCTCAGTTTTATTTCAGTTTTATCTCACATAAAATTTTGATAGTAACAACCTAATTGACGAGCCAATAAGAAAATATCTACATTGTCGTTCCACCCACTAAATAACATCAAAATTTAAAATACCAGATAAGGACTCCGGTCCTTATCTTGTACTTATTCTATCGGTGTCCTTTGCCAAACTGTTAGGTTACGAGAGACAAACAACGTGTCACAGATACAAAGATATGCTTACTAGCTTTAAAAGGGAAGAATACATCAGATAAAGTAATCTGAGATACATCATATAAGAAAAATAGTATGTTCACAGATAGAATTTTGGCTATAGGCTTGACCTGTAGCTAAACAATCGTTTCAAAGTTGGGCAAAAGACCAGCAATTTTAGGGGAAGGGAGCTAATCAATTACATTGCCTACTCGAGGTGTTCTACTGATATGAAACGTCGATGGGAGAGCCTCGTAAGATGTTCGCTCTTAACATGTGAATATTGGTCTCACTTTTGATCATTTGTATTTGTTTTTATTCTATGTTACTTAGCGAATTTTGTGCGATATGTGATAGCATGCGACATTATAAGGCCGTTTTAATGAATGTTAATCTCCGTCTTCCTACATTCTATTTCGAGGATGCCTATCAGTGTCACTATTTTTGCGTGTATCCAGTTGAGGGTTTTGCAGGTTTTAATATCAGTGGCTCGAAATTTCTCTGTAACACGAGCAAGTATTCAAAATCTTAGTACCACTTCTTGTATGGCATTGTGGGATATTTCCGCTATGTATTGAAACTCTGGAGTTGATGATATGTGTTTATGTGCTCTTCATTAAGACGGCTAGGTATTTTATTGTTTAGCCCCAGCCTATCTTTGTTCGGTTAAAGTAATTCATTAAAAACCTTTTATTGGTAACTATCATAAATTTTGTATGCTAAGGACTGTATTATCTCAAGTATACTTCAATCTATTAAAACAAAATGTTGCGATTTAGTGGAAATTTAGCTGCTATTTCTGTCAGTTCATTTAAGACTGATAGAGATAACTATGTAGATATTCTCTTGTTGGCTCACTGCTTAAAATTCTGCGTCGGGTTGTAAACTGAAATTTAGAAATTCAAGTTGATATTTTCAAGTATTAAAATAGATTTTTAGATGTATTATAATGAAATCATGCTAATTTTCTTTTATTGTTTTACTTGTATGAGTCGTTCGACTGAGGCCATGCTGGAGCACCGCCTTTAGTCGAACAAATCGACCTCAGGACTTATTCTTTGTAAGCGAAGTACTTATTCTATCGGTCTCTTTTGCCGAAGCGCTAGAAGACGGTTGTCAAGCGATGGTGGAGGAACACACGCACGCACACACACACACACACACACACACACACACACACACACACACACACACACACACACACAACGGACTTTCAGTTTACGTCTACCAAATCCACCCACAAGGCTTTGATCGGCCCGTGGCTATAGGAAAAGACACTTGCCCAAGGTGCCACGCAGTGGGACTGAAGCCGGAACCATGTGGTTGGTAAGCAAGCTTCTTACCACACATCCACTCTTGCGCCTGAAATCGTAAAAAAATGTCTGAACTCGCCAAAACATGGTTATTATGAATGCACTAAGACGATAACAGATTTTCATTTTCTCATAAACACAGGTTTTGTAAAAACAACTAAATCTTATTTTAGACAGATATAAAACTTATTAATCTAGTGAAAATACTTATATATTCCAGATGCTACGTTCTTCAGGGAAAAATCATTATCTTTTATGTTGTACTAGTTTCAGTCACTGAAATGCGACCATACCGGCAAGGTCGTCGTCGTCGTCTTCTTCTTTTTCTTCTTCTTCTTCTTCTTCTTCTTCTTCTTCTTCTTCTTCTTCTTGCGCTTCCTCTTCCCCCTCTTCCTCTTCCCCCTCTTCCTCTTCCCCCTCTTCCTCTTCCCCTCCCCCTCCTCCACTTCTTCTTCTTCTACCCCCCTCTTCCACTTCCCCCTCCTCTTCTTTTTTTCTTCTTCTTCTTCTACCCCCTCTTCTTCTTCCCCTCCTCCACTTCTTCTTCTTCTTCTTCTTCTACCCCCTCTTATTCTTCCCCTCCTCCTCCTCCCCTTCTTCTTTTTCTTCTTCTTCTTTTACCCTCTTCTTCTTCCCCTCCACCTCCTCTTCCTCCTCTTCTTCTTCTTCTTCTACTACCCTCTTCTTCCTCTTCCCCTCTTCTTCTTCTTCTTCTTCTTCTTCTACTACCCTCCTCTTCCTCTTCCCCTCTTCTTCTTCTTCTTCTTCTGCTTCTACTACCCGCCTCTTCCTCTTCCCCCTCTTCTTCTTCTTCTTCTTCTTTTCTTCTTCTTCTTCTACTACCCGCCTCTTCCGCTTCCCCCTCTTCTTCTTCTTCTTCTTCTCTTCTTCTTCTTTTTCTTCTTCTTCTTCTTCTTCTTCTTCTTCTTCTTCTTCTTCTTCTTCTTCTTCTTCTTCTTCTCTTCTTCTTCTTTGTAAATCAATTTATTATGTTCATCAAGTTTATTTTATCTCACTTATTAAAATATTCCTTTCCCAATCTACAGGCTGTATATTTCTCAGAAGTAATTCGTTATCTTTCAGAAGTTAGCAAGTTCGAACGTAAGCAAGTATGTGTATGTATGTATGTATGTATGTATGTATGTATGTATGTATGTATGTATGTATGTATGTATGGGTGTGTAGTGTGTATGTGTGTGTGTGTGTGTGTGTGTGTGTGTGTGAGTCCGTGTCAGTGTGTGAACATTTGTTATCTCTCTACCTTTGTCACTCATATTCTAATTGTTGTCAAGCAATAAAGATTGACACACACACACATTACGATGGGATTCCGCACAGTTTCCGTCTATGAAAATCATTCTTAAGGTATTAGTCGGCTAGGGTTATAGTAAAAGACACTTACCCAAAGTTTCACCGCACCTTAGCAGTTCGACAGACCCCAACATACACAAAGCAACGCCGGTTTTCAAGAGTTGAGTGGTTACGAAGATTAACACAAACACTCACAGATATATTATAACGGGCTTTCACACAGTTTCAGTCTATCACATTCACTCACAAGGTATTAGTCAGCACGAGACTATCGTAAAAGATACTTTTTCCAAGATGTCACCGCACTTAGCGGTTCGGCAAAAGACACGAATGGAATAAATGTCAAACTTTTGAAAACAATAATTACGAGGGTCGATTTGTTCGCCTGAGTCAGTGATTCTGAATTGGGCTTCGTATGAGCCCGGGGGTCCATATATATTTGGGGGCCCACACAAGCAAAATAATAAATTGGGGATCTACAGTAGTAATTTAAGGGTTCCAAAAATATGTGGCTTCGCTTGTATTTATTGCAAGAAGCGGATAGGGTTCTTTCTCTAACACTTTACGTAGTTCAATATGTTTCCAGCTACTGAAACATACTCTCTGATAGAGTGTTATTATAAACTTACACAAGGAGGCGCAGGAGTGGCTGTGTGGTAAGTAGCTTGCTAACCAACCACATGGTTCCGGGTTCAGTCCCACTGCGTGGCATCTTGGGCAAGTGTCTTCTGCTATAGCCCCGGGCCAACCAATGCCTTGTGAGTGGATTTGGTAGACGGAAACTGAAAGAAGCCTGTCGTATATATGTATGTGTGTGTGTTTGTGTGTGTGTGTGTGTTTGTTCCCCTAGCATTGCTTGACAACCGATGCTGGTGTGTTTACGTCCCTGTTACTTAGAGGTTCGGCAAAAGAGACCGATAGAATAAGTACTGGGCTTACAAAGAATAAGTCCCGGGGTCGATTTGCTCGACTAAAGGCGGTGCTCCAGCATGGCCGCAGTCAAATGACTGAAACAAGTAAAAGAGTAAAAAGAGTAAAAGAGTAAGTGAATAACTGAAAAACAAAGTAGGAATTTTGAAAAAAGTATCTAAAGAAGTTAGTTTTTAAACATCGAATGGCTCTGAGGGCCCACCAGAATAAAACAGTAATCAAAGGGGTCCATAGGCAAAATGGTTGAGAACCACTGGTTTAACTTTGGATGTATGGAAGCCTTGAAATGTACTTTCTCGAATGATGTCACGTCATCATTGAACTATAGTTAAAATTATAAGTAGTAGACCAAAAAAATAAGGGAATTTTCATAATTGTGAAATCATGAGGAAAGTCCTGTTGTTAAAAATAAAGCTCTTATTGATCCTGTTAATGGTCAGGGTCTAAATTCAACTAAATGAAATGGATTTCGAGTTGACCTAGCTATTTTCTCACTTCACTTAGCAGGTATTTCATCAATTCTTGGAGCCATCAACTTTATTACAACCATTATTAATATACGATGAGAAGGAATATTAATAGAACGACTCCCATTATTTGTATGATCTGTCTTCAAAGCGGTGCCCCAGCATGGTCGTAAAACCCGTAAGGATAAATAGAGAAGTTTATTCAAATAATAAATCCTTCCTACCGACCAACGATTGGATATTTTTCCAGCAGCCAAAATAACACTGTTGGCACTCATCCGCGACTGATGTTCTTAGGTAAGTTATTTGATGGATTGAGAAAGGGTTCTGCACCAAACCAATTCAATCTGCAGCCTCCAAACATGCCATCTCATTCCTCCAATTATTCGACCGCTTCTACGACTACATTTGTTTCCCGGAATTAATCGATTATATAAAACCACAACTATAACCATCTAAATCCATAAATATCCGTGCACCCCGCCCTCGACTCGTTGATTTTGTGTTTTACCCTGTAGAGGCTACTCAAATCATTATGTGCAAACTTTTCTTCCTACATGGTAAACATGCAGGAATTCTTTTTCTGCATTCGTCAATTTGCATGTCTTCAAACTGAACACCCACTTCATCAATTTTACATGTCTCGAAGAACCCATGAAATTCACAAGTACAACCAATCTTTCTCTATTTTATGGCACATCGGTTATCTCTGTCTACCCCCCTCTCTCGCTCTCTCTTGCACACAGATGCACATGTGTACACTCACACACACACACACCCATATATATATATATAATCGTTATATATAATATATATATATATATATATATATATATATGTATATATATATTACATATGTACATACTACATACATACATACATACATACATACATACATACATACATACATACATCATATATATATGTATACAAAAATGGGACAAGAACGGGTCATTCAGAGTTTTCTTTCCTCAGTCGAGTTCCAGATTATCTTTGCAATTTCGGCTGGTTATACTCCAGATTATTCCAATCTGGCCAGCCCCAAGGAAAAAATAGGCTAATAGCACTAGATTCCATGGAAGAAAACAAGCGAAAACAAGGGCGGAAAAAATGGAGAAATGGTACACAAATACAAATAACAGAACATTAACAACATGTGTCTTTCGACTAAGGACGAATTAAATTAAGCTGGAGTGTGTGGAAGTAAAGCCTTACGGCAGCGACATAAGGTTTGACGGGCACAGGGAGGAATAAAGATGTTGCACGGATGGTAGTCGAACCTAGAAAGAAAGGTCAGGTTTGGCCGAACACCGGTCACGTGGAGAGAGAAGAAAGAAAGGGAGAGGCAGAGTGATAGAAGAATTAAGGAGGAGCGAGAAAAAAGGGACAGAGTGAAGCGAAAGAGGAAGGAAGGTGAGCATGAAGAGAAGGCCAGGAAATATGAGAGAAGGGGAACGAAAGAACGAAGAGTGGAATGAACGAAGTAAGTGTGAAGGGGCTGAGAGAAAGAAGGAAAGAAGGAAAGAATAGAAAGAATAATAGAGTCGTACAAAATTTAAATATAAATATATAAGTTGATCTCGATTTCCATATTATATATATATATACATATATGATATGGAAATCGTGATCAACTTTGCTTTTCATTATTTCATTTTGGAGACGATAAATAAAGTACCACTCCTGCACTTCTTTCTCTCTCTCTCTTCCTCTTTCTCTCTCCCGTTTCTGAGATAAATCGCCCGTATCAAGATCTGGAAAGGAATAAGTTGCTCGAAGCTTTAAAATGAGCAAAGCAAAACATATACCATAAAGACATCTCGACGCATCTTTCAGCAGTCCACAGCATGCAAACATACATACATATGTATATATACATATATATATATATATATATATATATATATATATATATATATATAGATATATATATATATATATATATATCTATATATATATATATATGTATATATATATATATATATATATATTATATATATATATATATATATATATATATATATATTCATATATACACACACACGTACATATATACACGTATGTAAGAATGTATGTATGTATGTATGTATGTATGTATGTATGTAAACATATCTCTGTATATATGTATGCATACATATATATATATACATACACAAACACACATACACACGTATATATGCAGGTATATATATATATATATATATATATATAATATGTATATATGTATGTATATATATGTGTGATGTGTGTATACATATGTGTTAGATATATATGTGCGCGCGTGTTTGTGCACGTGTGAGAGCTTATGTGTGAATGTACGTATGTGTACTAGAAAAAGAGATATTTATACGGTGTCATACTGTTGCCCATATGGTGCGTGCACTATGCACAAGTCAAAGACACGCAGCTCTAGCTGTTCTGTTCCCCCTTGCTAAAAATAGACAAATACAGATAACGGCCAAAAACAGCTGGGTACGATGTATTTGTTTTTATTTCTTCTTAATCTTAGTGTTCTGAGTTCAAGTCTTCCAGTGAATATAAAGACTACAATGAGAAACTCCCATCCCGTTCAAGTTCTCATCGTCATAGCGGAGACTCCGTTCATCTATCTCAATTTTGCTACTGGACGAGTAGGGGTGAATTCTAATCTTGAGGTGTTTGAAATATTTGATTATATCTTAGTAGGCTATACTTTCTATTTATTCCACATCTATTATATAAAACCCGTTTTGTCTGTCTGTGTGTGTGTGTCTTCTAGGATCTCGGGCATCCTGCATCTGATGTAGATACCGACGGTATCAGGGCGTGTATAAGTCTTGAAAAAATTACAAAAATCGATTCCAGGTGAGAATGTGATTGATAAAGCCGTGGGAACGTGCATTTGTACGCGCAAGTACATCAGCTGTTGCGATCGATACTACGCGTACGCGAGAAAAATGCACTTGCAGTTTGCGCAAAAAAAGCCGGCTGGCTTGAAATAATGCCACAAAATGCAGTATATTTAAGAGACCAAAAATGTAAGATGCAAAAGAGATATATTTTCTTCAAACTTGGCATGAAGGAAGGAAAGACTATTTGGTTTCTCAAGAAGTTTTTTTTTTGCCTTAACTTTGTTTAACAAAACCAAAAATTTTATTGAAATAAAGCATGCTTAATTATTTTTTGATGAAAAGAAAACACTGATTGCTGTTTATTCAGCAGATAAGATTCAGCACCATTCACTGGACGGAGTGGGGGGTGTTTTGCTCGTATTAGATAGAGAGCAAATGATAGTGAAGGGTGTGATGGAAAGAAAGAGGAGAAAATAGAAAGTGTCTGTGTATAACGAATGGATGCGCATTGCTGTACATCCATTGTCAACTTGGATTCGAACAATGTAGCTAAATCTATGCTATGACCGAAAGTCATGGCACTCCATGGGAAGTCCTAAACTTGTGTGAGTATGTGTGTGTGTGTGTGTGTGTGTGTGTGTGTGAGAAAGTAATCAGTTGCCTTTGCATGCAAGCTTTCAGGTTCCATGCTACCGATAGAAGATGGAAAGAGAAATGCAATACAACTTGAAACCAGTGCCATTACTGGTATTGACTTCAGAACAAACGGAACGTATATCACAAGTCAACACATCCTATGCTGTAAAACTTCTGTCAGTCAACTGCCGTAGATCAAAAGGATCGAAGATTCTACTGAGCCATAGGCTGAAGGTCGCTCTCCCGAACTCTGTGGCGTATATTTCATCCCCTGGATGGGACGCCGGTCCATCGCAGGATTATACATTTTTGCTTGCTGAGCGGACTGGAGAAACGTAAAAGGAAGTGTTTTGCTAAAGAACACAACGCATCGCTGGTCCAAGAATCGAAACACAATCTTAAGATCATGAATGCAACACCCTAATCTCTAAAATACGCGCCTTCACATTGCTCTAGATCAGCACTTCTTTTATCGAAATGAAAGGTAAATTTGACCTCAACGAGATTTGAGATCGGAGCATAGAGTTAGTATAAAATATGAAGTATACTATCCGACTTCTTAATTTCGTCGCCTTAAAAGTTTTAGTAGACTTGTCCGAGATATATTCCTCCCTGTGCCTGTCAAAACTTATGTCCCTGCTGTAAGGCTTTACTTCCACACTTGCCAGCTTAATTTAATTCGTCCTTAGTTGAAAGCACGTGTTCTGTTATTTGTATTTGTGTACCATTTCTCCGTTTTTTTTCAGCCCTAGGTATATTCTGGTAAAGAATATACCTAGCTAAGGGGTCTAACAAGATCGAAACATGTGCAGAAAGTCACTACCTTTCATATTGTCCACTTTGCATTTTTAATTAACTTCAACTGATTAAAATTTCGGAGTTGTCATTCCAGCCTATTTTGACCAGAATTAAATAAGATTTTGATACTTTTTCTTCGGCACGGTTTAATTTTAAAATTCACCAGCATTTATCCGTAAATTGCTTTAAGTAGAAGGTGTTTAAATTAAAATCACCATCTGTGTGTCGTACTAAATGTAAACACAACGTTGATAGGAATAATACTTGATTTTTATGAACGAGAAAAACTTTCTCATAGAAAACATCATGCGTTTCATTAGAGTACGCAAATTTAGTAAATCTCATAGATAGCGATTTTAATCTAAAGCTGTTTTATTTGCATGGTTTAGTGGTTAGGGTATATGGCTCGTGAGTTCAATTCCCGGTGACACGATATGTCCTTCAGCAAGATAATTTATTTCACGTTGTTCCAGTCTACTCAGCAAAAATGAGTAGTACCAGTATTTCAAAGGGCCATCATTGTCACACCCTGTGTCACGCTGAATCTCCATGAGAACTATGCTAAGGGTACACGTGTCTATAGAATTTCACGCGCAGGCTGTTCCGTTGATCGGATCAACAAGAACCTTTGTCATGTAGTCATAACCGATGGAATGCCAGTTATCATATATATATATATATATATAATATATATATATATATATATATATATGTGTGTGTGTGTGTTGTGTGTGAGAGAGAGAGAGAGAGAGGCGAGGAGAGGTAAAGCGAGAAATTTTGATTAGCCGATTGCTGTAAATCCATAATAAGAAACAACTCAATATCACAAATACAAAAATTAGTGTTTATTATCTTCTACGCCTATTTGCACGGAAAAATACTGTACAATGGGTACTAATAATCACTAGGGCTGCAGGTGGTTCTAGATGAATAGTAGATAAAGAAAGCACTAAGACGAATATATTAATGAAACAAGGTTAAGTAACTGAAGGGTGTTGTCTCGTACAATATATCAACGTCACATATGTTTATTACGATATTTTAGTGGTTCTGTTTTTTCGTGGCCTTTGCTTGTGTTTTAATAACCAGCCGAAGCATAACAGCTTACATGACAATAACTCAATGTTATGGCTTTGGTTCATACTAGATGTGTCAATACTTTGTTACAGGTCAATGAATACTACAAAACAACTTCAGTTTATTTAATTGACTGTACTCACACGTTTAGAATGATGGCCGAATTAAATATATTATTATTATTATTATTATTATTATTATTATTATTATTATTATTATTATCATTATTATCATTATTATCATTATTATCATTATTATCATTATTTTTATTATTATTATTATTGTTATTATTATTATTATTATTATTATTATTATTATTATTATTATTATTATTAAGGTGTCGAGCTGGCAGAAACGTTAGCACTCCGAGTGAAATGCTCAGCAGTATTTCGTCCGCCGCTACGTTCTGGGTTCAAATTCCGCCGAGGTCGACTTTGCCTTTCATCCTTTCGTGGTCGTTTAAATAAGTACCAGTTACGCACTGGGGTCGATATAATCAACTTAATCCGTTTGTCTTTCCTTGTTTGTCCTCTCTGTGTTTAGCCCCTCGTGGGTAGTAAAGAAATAGGAATTTCGCCCGTCGCTATGTTCTGAGTTCAAATTCCTCCGAGGTCAACTTTGCCTTTCATCTTCAGCGTCGATAAAATGAGTACCAGTTGAACACTGGGGTCGATGTAATCGACTCATCTCCTCCCGCCAAAAATTGCTGCCCTTGTGGCAAAATTCGAAACTATTATTATTTTTATCATTGTTGTTGTTGTTGTTATTATTATTCTTACTGTTGTTGGGCGGCGAGCTGGCAGAAACGTTAGCACGCCGGGCGAAATGCTTAGCAGTCGATGAAATAAGTACCAGTTACGCACTGGCGTCGATGTAATCGGCTTAATCCGTTTGTCTGTCCTTGTTCGTCGTCTCTGTGTTTAGCCCCTTGTGGGTAGTAAAGAAATAGGTATTTCGTTTGTCATTACGTTCTGAGTTCAAATTCCGTTGAGTCGTAACAGTAAGGTGAAATTTGTGAGACATTTTGCTGCTATTTCTTGCGATTCGAATGACTGTACAAATTCACATACTGGCCCTTGGCAATGGTAATTAATATGTGACATTGAAAAAATATCTTTCGGTAAAGAAATTTAGAAACGTATATCTTTAAATGTCCTTCGAAGTGGAACCCATCTAATGAATAAAACTGAAAGGTATTCATTAGTTTACTATTTTTAGAAAACCCAATCAGTGAGCTTAATTAGTTTTACAGAAAAATAATTTGAGTTGTAGTCTAAATGGGTTAATAGATACTTAAGGAATGACGTCAATATGTTAATTCGTATATTGTTATCAACTTGAGTTGAATTCTCTGGTCTGTTTCTTCTGAACTAATTTATTTTCTACTTATGTAAACAAAGTATATAAGTACCTATGTCCACATGAAAATGGAAAATGAAATTGCAAAACTCTAGACAACCCCGAGACGGCTTTGCATGGTTATAAGTGAAACTTCTTTTAAGCATGTTTTTAATCATACTAAAATAATTATAAATGGAACTATAACATATATTCATGTATTACCTATGTTTGTAACGTATATAAGGCGGCGAGCTGGCAGAAACGTTAGCACGCCGGGCGAAATGCGTAGCCGTATTTCGTCTGCCGTTACGTTCTGAGTTCAAATTCCGCCGAGGTCGACTTTGCCTTTCATCCTTTCGGGGTCGATAAATTAAGTACCAGTTACGCACTGGGGTCGATGTAATCGACTTAATCCGTTTGTCTGTCCTTGTTTGGCCCCTCTATGTTTGGCCCCTTGTGGGTAGTAAAGAAATATATATGTTATGTTGTGTAAGTGTGTAAGTATGAGTTTGGGTGTGTAGATACACACACATACACACATATATATATATGTAATTGATATGTATATGTGTGTGTGTGTATATGTGTGTATATATATGTATGTGTGTGTATATATATATATATGCACACACACACATTAAATATATACGAGGGATGCTGAAAAGTTCCTTTACTGGGCTTAGAACTTAAGGGCCGCTGTAATAAGTGTGTGATCTGAAAGGGGAATATTTTGAATAAAATCATAATTATTTACATTATTTACCTTTGACGGACATTTGTCCACATCTTGTTTGTTGTTAAAACACATTTCAGCTGATGTACTCTCAAGCCTTAATCAAGAGGGATTCTGAACCTGGGTATTCCTAAGGTATTTTTCCGATGTTATTATTATTATTGCTATTATTCAGGTCACTACCTGGAATCGGAATCTTGGTGTTAGTAACCTGCGCTCTTAACCACTACGCCATATGCCGGTGGACAATTATGGAATGAATTTTAAGGCTTATGAATCTAATATTTTCCTATCCTTCCTTTAATACCATAAAGATACCAAAAGCTTGGGGAGATGAACTAAGGTGGAATGTGATACAGGGACTAGAAAAGCGAAACTTCCCAAACCAAACATCACCAAGGAAGAAAAGTTCGCTATCAAAGCACTACAGAGTGACAATTCCACCATAATACTTCCAGCGGACAAGGGAAATCCTGTGGTAATGAAAAAGCCTGACTATTCTGAAAAATTGGCAAGTCTCATAAGTAAAGTCTCATAAGCAAAGTAAAGAAAGACCCAACTCTGAAAACAGAAAGGAATTTGTCACAGATCTTGATCAAGAACAAGGATCACTTTATACCAATGAAGTACAGACAACTGTCTGGACACCACAGTAAGCTACCACACATACACGATCTTCCTAAGATTCACAAGGATGGTATTCCATTAAGACCTATAGTGAGCTGTAGAGGTTCATCATGTCATCCACTGAGCCGCTTCCTTGTGAATATAATTAGTCCATTAGCAAGAATGTCAATATCGTACGTGAAGAATTCCATCCACTTCACAGAAATGATACCCCCATAGCATTCAACCAGATGGTGAGTCTAGATGTGATAAGTTTGTTCACCAAAGTTCCAAATGATGAAGCACTATCAGTGATTCAAGAAAAACTGGTGACAGACACTTATCTAGTATACCAATAGGAAACTTGATGGAAATGTTGACCTTCTGTGTAGAAACTACCTACTTCAGAATGGATACTGATATATATCGACAAGAAGAGGGTTTAGCTATGGGTTCACCATTATTACCAATAATAGCGAATATATACATGGAATACTTTGAGAATTTGGCTAACACCACTAAAACTAATCCTATGGCTGCGATATATTGATGGCACCTTTATACTCTGTCCAAGTACTGTTAAATCATGTGAACTCAACAAAGCCAACCATATAGTTCACAATGGAAAAGGAAAAAGACAATCAGCTAGCATTCCTGGACGTATAATAACATGCACCAAGTATGGATTCAAGACATCTGTATACCGCAAGCCAACCTTCACTGGACGATACCTCAACTTCAATTCCCAACTTCCATACAGTGTAAAGAGAGGGATTGCTCAGTGCCTAAAACATCGAGCAAAGAATATAAGTAGCGATCGTGATACCCACCACGAAGAAGTGATCAAGCTCAGTAACAATCTATTAAGCAACAACTATCCTAAAAACATACTATCCACTCCAATTATGAAGAAAAGAGAGGATGAAACTGTCCACAGTCTGTCTACCCTATGTGAAAGGCCTCTACGAAAAGATGCAAAAGATATACGGCCCATATGACATCAGGACAGCATTCAAGAGTAATACAACACTTCGCAAATATCTCCTTCGAGTAAAACCACCAATAGGAGAGAATATGATCAAAGACTGCGTGTACTCCTTCCCATGCAGCTGTGGTAGGTTATACAAAGTGAAACATGCTGCTCCCTCAAAATGAGCGGAGAGGAATATCGCAAAGCTATGACACAAGGAGATATTGATAAATCTGGTATAGCTGCGTCCCAGTTGCGTCCTGGGGTCGATCTAATCGACTGGCCCCCCTCCCCCAAATTTAGGGCCTTGTGCCTAGAGTAGAAAAAAAAGTAGGAAAGAATATACTGAATTTCGTATAAGGCGGTGAGATAGCAGAATCGTTAGCACACCGGGCGAAATGTTCAGCAGTAGTTCATCCGTCTTTACTTCCTCAGTTCAAATCCTGCCGAGGTCGACTTTACTTTTCACCCTTTCAGGGCCGATAAAATACGTACCAGTTGAACACTGAGGTCGATATAATCGACTTACCTCTTCCCCTAAAATTGCTGGCCTTGTGCCAAAACTTGAAACCAATATACTGAACTTCGTGGTCTTTATTGAATCCTCCCTCTGTCTTACTGAGTAACATTACTAATGTGGATGGTCCAATAATTGATTAAGAGCAAGACTCTATCACACTTTGTGTTTTGCAGATAGATACTCTTTACAATGCTTGAAAATAGATTTATTTGAAACGAGAGAGAAGTGATTTATTAAGTTTGCCACATCCTTTTTAGATGACCTATGTAATATTTTTAATCACCCTCTTAATGATATTGGGAAAAAATTAAGAATCGACGTGAAATGATAAACCTAGAAAACATGCAAAAAATAAAATATTTGGACATTTAATTATTCGGCAGTTTAGATCAAAATAAAATAGGTCGGTCGTTGACAAGTTTCACCTTAAATTGTTGGGATTTTCTCTTTATGAAATTGTGTAATTGCAAGTATCTAAGCGCTACTTTCCTTTAACTCACTTAACTTTTCCAGCAGCAGTATGCTCTAGTTGTATTGAATTACAAATTAGCCACTCCCATCACATTTCTGTTTTGTTAATTCCTTTTTTTACACCATTTCCAGATCGCGTAATTGTTTGACCTATTCCCTCTTATAATGTCTCTCTCTCTCTCTCTCTCTCTCTCTCTCTCTCTCTCTCTCTCTCTCTCTCTCTCTCTCTCTCTCTCTCTCTTTCTTTCTCTGTGTATGTGTGCTCTCTTGCTTCCCTTCCACTTCTCTTTCTCTGTCACATATCTTTAAATGTTAACAGATCGAATGGAGTAAACTTTTGTTTGATTTTAGACCAAGTAAAATCAAGAGTTAATAATAAACGCTACAAAGGACTCGCACATCCAGTACAGCAAACGGTAAAATTATGGGCGGGAGTAACATAAATATAGAGCTGAAGAAACAAAGTTATATAAAAACGAGGGAAAAGGGTCAGCATGAGGAAAGGGTTAAAAATATGGACCAAAGTCATGGAACACAAAATTTTGTAAAAAGAAATACAGTAATTAAATTGGCGCAGGAGTGGCTGTGTGGTAAGAAGCTTGCTAACCAACCACATGGTTCCGGGTTCAGTCCCACTGCGTGGCATCTTGGGCAAGTGTCTTCTGCTATAGCCCCGGGCCGACCAATGCCTTGTGAGTGGATTTGGTAGACGGAAACTGAAAGAAGCCTGTCGTATATATGTATGTATATATGTATGTGTGTGTGTTTGTGTGTCTGTGTTTGTCTCCCTAGCATTGCTTGACAACCGATGCTGGTGTGTTTACGTCCCCGTCACCTAGCGGTTCGGCAAAAAAGACCGATAGAATAAGTACTGGGATTACAAAGAATAAGTCCCGGGGTCGAGTTGCTCGACTAAAGGCGGTGCTCCAGCATGGCCGCAGTCAAATGACTGAAACAAGTAAAAGAGTAAAAGAGTAAAGAGTAATTAAAACAAAAACATAATTCCCCCCCCCCCCATATGGGGACCAGAACTTCCCACGACTTTGCCCTCTGCTACTTCTTGTACTGACATCTGATGTGCCCAGAGCACCAGTTTACCTTTCCTTTTGGCGTTTGGCAGGTTAGGAATAACCTATGCTGCCTCAGCTGTCTTGAATACTCATAATAAGAGAGTACTTTGCTGGCAGAAACGTTAGCACGTCAGGCGAAATGCGTAGCCGTATTTCGTGTGCCGTTACGTTCTGAGTTCAAATTCCGCCGAGGTCGACTTTGCCTTTCATCCCTTTCGGGGTCGATTAAATAAGTACCGGTAACGCACTGAGGTCGATATAATCGACTTAATCCGTCTGTCTGTCCTTGTGTGTCTCCTCTATGTTTAGCCGTTTGTGGGTGGTAAAGAAATAGAAATAGGTATTCGTTTGTCATTTACACTCTGAGTTCAAATTCCGCCGAGGTCGACTTTGCTTTCGGCCTTTCGGAGTCGATAATACACGTACCAGTCGAGCACTGAGGGTGAAGGTGTCTCGATGTAATCGACTTATATCCTCCCACAAAATTGCTGGCCTTGTGCCAAAATTTGAAACCAGTAAGCGAGCACTTCTTTAAAAGTCTGTTGTCTGTATGTTTATAATTATCGTTCGCCACTAAATACTACTCCGCAAATATTTCGCTGATGCCTTTTTTTGAGGATCGATCTTCTTTCTTATGGGTTTTTCTTCTTTATTTACCTAGCGTACTTTCGGCGAAAGCTTTGTGTGTGTGTGTGTGTGTGGTGTGTGTGTGTGTGTGTGTGTGTAGGCGCAGGCGCGGCTGTGTGATAGGAAGCTTGCTTCCCAGCCACGTGGGTCCTGCTTCAGGCCTACTGCGTGACATTCTGGACAAGTGTCTTCTACTATAGCCTCGGGCCGACCAAAGCCTTGTGAGTGGATTTGGTAGACGAAAACTGAAAGAAGTTCGTCGCATATATATATATATATGTATATACGTATATGTGTGTGTATGTTTGTCCTCCATCATCGCTTCATAACCGATGTTGGTGCGTTTACGTCCCTGTAACTTAACATTTCGGCAAAAAGACCGATAGAATAAGTAGTAGGCTTTAAAAATAAGTCCTGGGGTCGATTTATTTGACTATTTGACTATTTATTTTGTGGTGGCTTCACCAGTATGTAGATGTTAGCGTTAATAACAGTGATCTCAACAGTATATAGAAGAGGCATGGGTGACCTTTTTCGACAAGTGGCCTGCATAAGATATCGCCTATCATCAGACGCGCCTCACTGTTAAATAAAGAGCAAGAACCCCTGAAATATGCACACACACACCCATTACCTATTTTCTATCTTCGATCGCGTTGTTTACATAGACGCGTCCGTATATGAAAGGTCGTAGCAAATCAGTGCTGGATATAATTTTTATCGGAAATCTGTAGAGATAACCTAAAAATGTGATTTAATAGCACTGCTAACAGAGTATGACATTGTATTGACTTGTAAAGCAATCGGTGTAATTTGTAGTATATTATTGTTGGGTACTATTTAAGAAGAGTGGTCCCGGTGCGCGCACTCCACGCTAGCTAGTCGATCCTTACTTTGTGATTTTGTTTTATTTACTGTGTGTAAAAAAATTATTTTTTTGTATTTTATTTACTTTACTCTTTTACTCTCTTACTCTTTTACTTGTTTCAGTCATTTGACTGCGGCCATGCTGGAGCACCGCCTTTTGTCGAACAAATCGACCCCAGGACTTATTCTTTGTAAGTCTAGTACTTATTCTATCGGGTCTTTTGCCGAACCGCTAAGTTACGGGGACGTAAACACACCAGCATCGGTTGTCAAGCGATGTTGGGGTGACAAACACAGACACCCCACCACACCGCACACACCCATATACATACATACATACATACATATATATATATATATATCTTATTATAATATATATATAATATATATATATATATATATATATATATATATATACACACCACATATATATATATAAAAAAACATAAAGAGGAGGACACTGCGTGATAGAAGGAGGCGGAGGAACAAACAAATAAAAAGAAAAAGTTAAATGAAAGAAAGGAAAATAGATATATGTGAAGGCGCAGGCGCAGCTGAGTGGTAAGACGCTTGCGTTTCAACCATATGATTGTGGGTTCAGTCCCACTGCATGGAACATTGGGCATGTATCTTCTCCAGTAATCCCGGGCCAGCCAACCCTTGTGAGAGAAATTAGTTGAGGAAGCTGAAAGAAGCCCGTCGTATATATGTATAGGTATATGTATATATTTATATACATATATATATATATATATATATATATATATAATATATATATATATATATTATATATATATATATGTGTGTGTGCATAAGTTTGTGTGTCTGTGTTGTCCCCCCAACATCGCTTGACAACCGATGCTGGTGTGTTTACGTCCCCGTAACTTAGCGGTTCGGCAAAAAAGGACTAGGCTAACAAAGATAAGTCCTGGCGGTGCTCCAGCATGGCCACAGTCCAATGGCTAAAACAAGTAAAAGAGTAAAGAGTATATGATACGATAACATGTTGTTGAAGCTACAGTGGTAGAAGACAGAGGTTTAAAAACCGGTAATAAAAGGTAAAAATGAAAAAAATATGTCGAGGTAAAGATGGGAGATATAAAGATAGTTAAAAAGACGTACATATGCACTGGAATACGGTGAGACGTAGAGAGAATCTGTGGAAAGAAAGAGACCGAGAAAGTGACCGAGATACGTTAATAAAAAAAGCTTACATCATCAGAAGTCGTGACTGAAATGTATGAAAGACTAGAAAGCCTTGGTAAGATAATAAGCAGGGGTGTCAAAAACAGACGAGAGGAAATGTTAGAGAAAGTAGATAGAAATAGAAGAGAAAGTGACGGAACGAGAGAGGCGGGTAGAGAGAGAGTAAAAGAGACATAGATAGAGGTGGGATAGGTGAAAGAAAAATATTTCTGGATCAAGTTTGATGTTTGTTGAAATTCATTTCAGAAATGTGTTACGTCATGTGTAAAATACGGCTTTGATGTTTCTTGTTATGTATATGCAAAGCATCTGAAATCAACAATTTGAGATGAAAAAAATAAACACATCGGCTGGAATAGACATATGCTATGTCTCATATGCAGTTTACTCCATTTATGGCTTAACGAATTTCCTTTCAAATATTAGATACACCTAAGGCGGCTAGCTGGCAGAAACGTTAGCACGCCGAGTAAAATGCTTTGCGGTATTTCGTCCGCCGCTGCGTTCTGAGTTCAAATTCCGCCGAGGTCGACTTTGCCTTTCATCCTTTCGGGGTCGATAAATTAAGGACCAGTTACGCACTGGGGTCGATGTAATCGACTTAATCTCTTTGTCTGTCCTTGTTTGTGCCCTCTATGTTTAGCCCCTTGTGGGTAATAAAGAAATAGATACGCCTAGCTGGCAGAATCGTTAGCATACCAGGCAAAATGTTTAGCGGCTTTTCGTCCGTCTGCCAATTCTAAGTTCAAATTGCATTGTGGTCGACTTTGCTTTTCATCATTTTGGGGTCGATAAAATAAGTACCAAGTGGGTACTGAGGTCGATGTCATCAACTTGACCATTTCCCCGAACTTGTTGGTCTTTTGCCAAAATTTGAAACCAATATTAGGTGCACTTAAAGATACAAGCTGGCAAATCGTAAGCAGTTCTGAGTTCAAATTCCGCCCAGGTCGACTTTGCTTTTCATCCTTTCGGGGTCGATTAAATAAGTAACAGTTACGCAATGGGGTCGATATAATCGACTTAATCCGTTTGTCTGTCCTTGTTTGTCCCCTCTGTGTTTAGCCCCTTGTGGGTAGTAGAGAAATAGGTATTTCGTCTGTCTTTATGTTCTGAGTTCAAATTCCGCCGAGGTTGACTTAGCCTTTCATCCTTTCGGAGTCGATAAATTAAGTACCAGTTACGCACTGGAGTCTGTCTTTCTCCCCTTTATGTTTAGTCCCTTGTGGGCAATAAAGAAATAAGATATATATCTTGTGTGTATAAATAGATGTACGAACGTTATTGTTGAGATTAGATCTCCATTTAGATTACCATTGTCCAGTTGGCTTGCAAGGTAGTGATTTGGCTAATACTATACTCAGTAGTATTACTAGTTATGGTATATAGGAGACATTACGGGAAACACAAATTTATATCACTTGTTCATACGTACGTTTCACCATTGTGGTTGTTTACAACTCTTCATTAGTTGTTGCAGGTACAACTGGATACTTACCTACATCGAATCGTCGGTGAACATGTTATTATATTACGTTACGCAGAGCTCTGTGTGTGTGTGTGTATGTGTGTGTGTGTGTGTGTGTGTGTGTGTGTGTGTGTGTGTGTGTGGTGTTTGTGTGTGTGTGTGTGTGTGTGTGTGTGTGTTTATTACAATACATACATATGTGTATACATAGATATGTATCATATTACGTCTCGAGTCTTCAAAGAAAGAAGAATAATTTTAATAAGAATTGAATCACAACACAAATAGTTGGCAATCCCTACTTTATCACCGACGCTATATGCCCACGACAAGGCATAGAACATTCAAACGCTCAGTTTAAATAAGTAACACCAGATTATCTGTGTAGCTTATCGCTTTAATCGACCGAAACACTAAGAAACTGACATTAGCTCCAGTAACTTACAATGATGAAGTTTCACTTATCTTAAATAGGAACCCATCTCGGAGGAAACGCCTTGCCCTCCCATCGTATTCGATTGTGAGACAA
>NC_042998.1:167814464-167829464 GCF_006345805.1 Octopus sinensis
ATGTATTGTCTTATGTATTGTCTTATGTCCATGCTTCAATTGACAATACATAATGTCTTTTTTCTTCACCCTGAAAACTAGTTTAGAATTATAACATGAAATATTCAATGACGGACCGTCTATTTCCCGCGGATCATTTGTAGCTATGTAAAACAGTGTCCTTGAACCACCTTAATAGTGCAGCGCAAAATTTAGCAAAATTTGATTTTAATTTCAAATCGATTCAAAAGTTTACTGTTTACTACCGCATTTTAAAGTAAAATTCTAAATTACAGCTGCAACCTAAGTGATCAATGATCAGCCCAGTAAGGGAAATGTAAGAGCCTATGGGGTGATCCTGTGCGAGAGTTTCGAAGACTGGCGATATTCAGATGGCTCCAGCCTTTGAGTTTTTGTTACGATCTGAACATATTTGGTGCCATTTTGAAACGTTATCGTACTGTTATTATACTGTTATCGTACTTCGAATAATCTTATCTGTATAATATACTGTTTAAATTGATGTAAATCTTTTAGAAATACTTAAAAATACTTTTTAAAAAATCAGCAAATGTAATATCAACATTTATATAATAAATATACCCCAATTATAAAGCCCACACCCTCAAATTATCAAAGTCTTCAAAGAGCCAAAATTCAAAGATGACGGAAATTTAATCTGCATTAAATAGTTTTATAAATTGCCGAAAATGTCTTAAAAGTTGAGATGATCATACAAGAAACCGACGGGAAAAGTTTATCGACGCATCATAACATCTGCAGCCTAATTTTTTGCCTACACCATTTTAAAGCTTTCCGGTTGAAAATAAAGGAACAAAAGAAATATCCCGTCTGCAATTTACCTGCAGTCTATCTATCTATCTATCTATCTATCTATCTATCTATCTATCTATCTATCTATCTATCTATCTATCTATCTATCTATCTATCTATCTATCTGTCTATCTGTCTGTCTGTCTGTCTGTCTGTCTGCCTGCCTGCCTGCCTGCCTGTCTGTCTGTCTGTCTGTCTATCTATCTATCTATCTATCTATCTATCTATCTATCTATCTGTCTGTCTGTCTGTCTGCCTGTATGCTTGTCTGTATCTTTCTCTCTCTCTCGTTTCTCTCTCAATCTCTCTCTCTCTCTCTCTCTCTCTCTCTCTATATATATATATATATATATATATATATATATATATATATGTAACGAGTGTTTATGAAGTTTCTAATGGAAAGAGGTTGCTTTTTCACTGGGATGTAGTGAAATTCTCATAATCAAATAAGCAGAAGTTAAATAAATATTTTGATTTGGATACATACATACATACAAATATATACACTTTATTTTATATTTTTTCACGAGTGAGTAGAGAAACGAATGGCAGCTAGCCTCAATAAAAGCCGATCTAAATTCCATTAAGGATGAATGACTTAGTATGACCTAGTTCCTCAGGTCTGCAACTAGCCATTGTCCACTGAAGTCGTAGTTTAACCTCAAGCAATTTTTAGAAAGGAATTCAAAAGACACACATGCTCACACACACATGCGTGTGCGCGCATACTGCTACTTCAGTCGGTAAGCAAACTCACCATCCATTAGGATGTGAATGAATATTTGTCAATTTTTTGCTCTGAAGAGATTTTTACATTTTAAATGCATAATGCAATCTTAATTGTAAAACATGAACGAAGGTAAGAAATTGAAACGTACGTAGACGATATAAAATTGACTCTTTTCTCTTTCTCTTTTACTTGTTTCAGTCATTTGACTGCGGCCATGCTGGAGCACCGCCTTTAATCGAGCAACTCGACCCCGAGACTTATTCTTTGTAAGCCCAGTACTTATTCTATCGGTCTCTTTTTTGCCGAACCGCTAAGTGACGGGGACGTAAACACACCAGCATCGGTTGTCAAGCAATGCTAGGGGAACAAACACAGACACACAAACAAACACATATATATATATACATATATACGACAGGCTTCTTTCAGTTTCCGTCTACCAAATCCACTCACAAGGCATTGGTCGGCCCGGGGCTATAGCAGAAGACACTTGCCCAAGATGCCACGCAGTGGGACTGAACCCGGAACCATGTGGTTGGTTAGCAAGCTACTTACCACACAGCCACTCCTGCGCCTATTATATAAATAAATTGATTTTTTTCTGTGCTCAAACTTTCCATTTTCTCTCTCTCTCTCTCTCCCTCTCTCTCTCTCTCTCTCTCTCTCTCTATATATATATATATATTATATATATATATATATATATGGCGCAGGAGTGGCTGTGTGGTAAGTAGTTTGTTTAACAACCACATGGTTCCGGGTTCAGTCCCACTGCGTGGCACCTTGGGCAGGTGTCTTCTACTATAGCCTCGGGCCGACCAAAGCCTTGTGAGTGGATCTGGTAGACGGAAACTGAAAGAAGCCCATCGTACATATGTATATATATATGCGTGTGTGTGTTTGTGTGTCTGTGTTTGTCCCCCTAGCATTGCTTGACAACCGATGCCGGTATGTTTATGTCCCCGTTACTTAGCGGTTCGGCAAAAGAGACCGATAGAATAAGTACTGGGCTTACAAACAAATAAGTCCCGGGGTCGAGTTGTTCGATTAAAGGCGGTGCTCCAGCATGGCTGCAGTCAAATGACTGAAACAAGTAAAAGAGTAAAAGAGTAAAAGATATATATATATATATGTATGTATGTATATATACATATACGCCCACGTATGCACACATAATAACATACATAAACACACACAAACACACATAGAGTGATACAGACAGCTAGATAGATAGGCGAGTGTGGCACACATATGTAAATAATTTCCTGAATATAATCGTATGCTTTATGAATAAAAAGAAAAAACTCTTGAACAAGCGTTTTTTGTGGCCCAGTTTCGGTTATTAGTTATCATAACTATTTCATATTTCTATGCCTTAAACATTTCAGGGTCATTACCATATGTGATCTGAATGTGTTAATTAATTTCGTAGTGGATATATGGTATAGAGATAAGTGAGCACAGCAAGACAGTCTTCCAAATATAAGGAAAAAGAAAAAAAAAACGTAGAACAAAAAAAAAACAAAACAAAAAAAACATTTATAATCGTATTATATTTGTCCTAGTTGTACATAATATGTTTATTGCTATTTACATACCAGGAATGTCACATGTCCTGAATACTTGTCCAAGTGATGCCTTTATTTTAGATTCATGTCATTATGTAATTATTTACAGAACACGCTTATGCATGCGCTTCCGCACACTTATATACACACACACACATACACTCACATACACTCACAAACACACAAACATACACACACACACACACACACACCACACGCATATATTTACATACCTACTCACAAGCGTCAGGATGTTTGTATATCTACACAAATGTATATGCATAGGAGGAAATATCTATCTATCTATCTATCTATCTATCTATCTATCTATCTATCTATCTGTCTGTCTGTCTACCTATATGTATATATGTAGTTAAATACGTTTGAGCATGTACACACACATACGCATACATATACATACATATACATACACACACACACACACACACGCAGACACACACACAAATATATATATAACGAGTATATTTCGGCAAATTCTACCTATATTGGATTTATATTACACTCACACACCCAAACACCTCCATGTATCTATCTATCTATCTATCTATCTATCTATCTATCTATCTATCTATCTATCTATCTATCTGTCTATCTATCTATCTATCTATCTATCTATCTATCTATCTATCTATCTGTCTATCTATCTATCTATCTATACTACATTTGTGGGAAATTCTGTTTGTGGGTGTGTTTGTGGAGTTAGCTAATTCCTCCTACATCGTTTTATCGATTTTGATGAAACGTGACACGTGAGTAGAAATCATGTCTGGAAACCTCATGGCATACTCAGATTGTTGAAAATAATCGATAAAAGGACCCTTGGAAGGGATCCTTATATATAACCAAGGGAAATAACCCATTCATTTTCCTAAATTATTCGGTATTAAAATAAAATTGAGTATGCTTATTTCTTAGTATTTGAACTGTTTGTTATTTTCTCAACTTATCCAGTACAACCATTAAAGAAGTAAATAGTATTTTCCTAAACAATTGCTCCACCTATTTCGGTTAGTGACTTATTCACGAATATCCAAACACTAGCGCCCCTGAGGGTAATACACTCTGGGAATGCACAAAAACCCTTTCCAGAGTTATTTACTTTGAATTGTTATTATCTCATGTGTGATTAGCCTGTTATTACGTAACATGCTTCACGCTTTTAGTATACATACCTTATTAGTATTTCCTTCTATGTTCTTCATACTCTTTTCGGGGCTACTTTATTTGAATTCTTACTATCTGGTAACTAATTTCATGTTATTACATAACTAATATCACAATTTGGGTAGTTATAACTGGTGTGTTTGTATCCCCGTAACTTAGTGGTTCGGCAAAAGAAGCCCATAGAATAAGTACTAGGCTTACAAAGAATAAGTCCTGGCGTTGATTTCTTCGTCTAAAACCCTTTAAGGCGGTGCTCCAGCATTGTCGCAGTTTGATAAAAGTAAAAGAATAAAAGAATAAAGAATAGGTGGAGAATAAAGAATAGGGCGAGGAGTGGAATAAGTGAAGGGGAAGGCAGTGTGAGGGGATTACCGGGAGAGAGATGTAAAGTGGTAAGGGCAAAGGGTAATGAGGAAGTGAGATGTGAGGATTTCATAGATGGAGTGCTATCCCATCCGACCTTATGCAGGATGACCGCAGTCAAATGACTGAAACAAGCAAATAAGAATAAATAAGTATAATGTGCTAGTAGTGTATTTCGTTTTTTAATTTATCATTTTCATTTCTCACTTGTTATTTTCTTTTACTTGTTCATTTTGTTCTGTCATGTGCTTTCACTTATACTAACTTCTCTTAGCTTAGTGTCGCCTGTTTTATTCTGATACTATACTTCACTCTCCCTTTTCAGCTTCCCTATCTCCCTTACTAAATGGCATTTGTCTCTCTGTTGTCTCTCTGGACTAGATTCTTCTCGGTGAAGGATGCCGGACGCAGTACGGTGGGTAGACGAAATGAGAAGACAGAAAATAGGTATTGTCGTTAGAATAGAATGGGTAATATTTTTCGAGAAGTGGACTGCATGTGTCAGGGATCATCATCAGGCGGGCCGCACTATTTAAACTTTTGATGTAATTTTTCGTTAGACATGCCATTCGGAAAGAACTGCAGGCTGTAGGTTGCCGCCTGACAAGAATAGATGGTCGTGGTATAGAAGGATGGAAGGTGAGTGAGTGAGGATGCGTGGGGAAGAGAAAGAGAGTGGAAGAGCATGAGACTGAGAGGAAACTGGAGAGAGGTAGGTAAACATCAAAAGAGCACGAATAGCTAAAAAGATAAGGACAAACGACTAAAAGACTAGATGAGAAACACAGAGACAATGGGATAGAAAGCATAGCATTAAGACTGAGGCATAACATTAAGTAGGGCGGCGAGCTGACAGAATCGGTAGCACGCCGGGCGAAATGCTTGGCAGTATTTCATCTACCGCTATGTTCTGAGTTTAAATTCCGCCTTGGTCGACTTTGCATTTCATCCTTTCGTGGTCGATAAATTAAGTACTAGTCACGCACTGGGGTCGATGCAATCGACTTAATCCCCTTGTCTGTCCTTGTTTGTCCCCTCTATGTTTAACTCTTTGTGGGCAATAAAGAAATAACATTAAGACTGAGTGAGGAAGGAAAGGAAAACTAGCAACATAGTTTAGAACGATTCTTACCTCTAACTGTTATTCCTTCTCAACAGTCTGTGTTTCTCTTCGCATCCACCGTCCCGCTATTAAGCTTTCAGCATTTCTACAACATTTTTTGTTTCGACTCCGCCTTACTTTACTGCGAAAGAACATCGGACACGGATATTTTATTTGTCCATGCGTTATTCTGGAATGTACCTGGATCAGTAAGGATTCTTTGCGAAACACCCAAATTCATTCAAAGCTTATACACTAAAATTGCACTTATAAAAGAAAAATTAAGCTACTACGAAAAAGACATTTGCAACCAAAACCGTGCAACATATTGAAATGAATGCATAATTTGTATTTCCTGTGTCTCATAGTATTTAGTAGTATTCTTTTTAAATTTATGATATCGTAGGCGTAGGAGTGGCTGTGGTAAGTTACCAACCACATGGTTCCGGGTTCAGACCCATGCGTGGCACATTGGGCGAGTGTCTTCTACTATAGACTCGGGCCGACCAAAGCCTTGTGAGTGGATTTGGTAGACGGAAACTGAAAGAAGCCCGTCGTATACACACACACACACATATATATATGTGTGTGTATGTTTGTGTGTCTGTGTTTGTCCCCCCAACATCGCTTGACAACCGATGCTGGTGTGTTTACGTCCCCTTAACGTAGCGGTTCGGCAAAAGAGACCGATAGAATAAGTACTAGGATTACAAAGAATAAGTCCTGGGGTCGATTTGCTCGACAAAAGGTGGTGCTCCAGCATGGACACAGTCAAATGACTGAAACAAGTAAAAAAGTAAAGTGTATATCATTGACCTAAAACTGATTTTTAAAAGAAACCCTTATTGAACTCTCACTAACTATTTTGCACAAAAGAAGCCATTTTGTTATAATTACGAATTATTTATCTAATTACAACCGAAAATTACGGAAATATTATTCATCTAATTTCTATGAACATAACTTGCAATCAAGAATACCTCGTTGACATGTTTTCATTAATTGCTTTAACTACTTATGTAACTGCGAGCTGACATGGAGATCTCGGCCATCAAATCCTTGACCTAAAGGAAGATCCAGAATAAAACAACTAGGGAGAGAGAAAGCGGAGGGGGGGAGTATGGATGGAGAGAGAGAAAGAGAGAGAAAGATAGGCAGACAGACAGACAGAAGGAAAGGGAGAGAGAGGGAGAGAGACAGACAGACAGACAAACAGACAGAGAGTTGCACTAGCACTGGGCGGGTATCTTGGTTTCTGACTGCGAAAGGTTAAGAGACTAATCTGATTCTCAGTTAGCTTTATATATATATATATATATATATATATATATATATATATATATATTATATATATATATATATATATATATATATATATAATATATATATATATATATATATATATATATATAATATATATAATATAGTAATATATATATATATAGTATATATATTATATATATATATATATATAATATAGTAATATATATATATATATATATATAATATATCATTATTACTATTGAAGGCCAGTTGGCTGAAATGTTAGCACGCCGGGCAAAATGCTTAGTGGAATTTTGTCCGTCTTTACGTTCTGAGTCAAATTCCGCCGAGGTCGACTTTGCCTTTCATCCTTTCGGGGTCGATAGATTAAGTACCAGTGAAACTCTGGGGTTTATGTAATCGACTATTCCCCTGCCCCATAATTTCAGGCCTTATGCCCATTATTAGAAAATATTATTACTATTGAAGGCAGTGATCTGACAGAATCGTTTGCTCACCGGACAAAATGATTAGATGCATTTCTTCCGGCTATTTACGTTCTGAGTTCATATGTCGCCGAGGTCGACTTTGCCTTTCGTCCCTTTAGGGTGGATGAATTGGGTATCAGCCAAGCATTATGTTCGATGTAATCAACTTGACCTCCCAAAATTTGAGGTCTTATGTCGTTGTTTGTTCCTTCTCGAGCTATGCCTGGCTCATAAGGGCCGGTTTCCCGGTTTTCTTGCCGTATAAGTTCCCCACCTGGATGGGACACCGGTCCATCGCAGGTGAGCTGCAAGATGCAGGAGGAAAGGGTGAGAGAAAATTGTGGCGAAAGAGTCAGCAGAAGTTTGCCATTATCTTCTGCCGGAGCCGCGGGGAGCTTAGGTGTTTCGCTCATAAACACAAACATCACCCGGTCTGAGATTCGAACCCGCGATCCCTCGACCGCGAGTCTGCTGCTCTAACCACTAGGCCATGTGCCTCCACTTATGTCTATAGTAGATGCTTTCTCTGCATCTCTGTGCGCCTAAGGTACGAGCTGTGGTTTGTTTTGATGTTATTTTTACTGTTATGAATGTGCGCAACGTAAGACGTGTACAATATCTTGCAGTGTTATTTTCTGAGTGCTATGTATATTCTTGGGGATTATTATTTAGGCTCTTGTAACGTTTCTCATTAGAAACAACAACAACAACAACAACATGAGCAATAAAAAAGGTTTTAAAAAGCTAGGCCTTCAGAGTGATAATAAGAATTAAGCACCACGCCAGGCATGCGGATCCTTGTGATTGATGAAGGGATTAACTGAACTTTACAACATGGGTCCATAGACAGATACTACAGTTGAGATGTATCAAATGGCGTGTAAGCCAGACCAATTACATTAACAGATAAAATTACCCACAGGATCCTATAGCCAATTAGTTGTCGAATCCTAAGAAACATCTGGTTCCACCATACGCCATGACCTGCACCCTGCCGTAACGACACTGCTTCTAATCTCTAACTTTGTTTTCAGTAACAATAGTCTTTCCCTCCCTCCTAAATATTTTGCCAAGCATCAGAACAAAGATATTTTTTTCCCAAAAAAAGTAAAAAAAAAAAAATATGGTAGGGGTATGTGTGTGATAAAATTATATATTTGAACAAAAATACAAAGCTCAAGTAGATATTTTTGGTTTAGTTTTTATCTACACCTGACTATGGGAATATTGGAAATAATACTGTCAAATTCATAATGTGATAATGTAGTGGAACAATATTTTTCTTTTCTTTTCCCATTAATCGTTATCTTCCTTTATCAATCTTTGTACTGTGATATGGACATCATGTTTCTAGGCGTAGATTTGTTTTGGGTCTATCATCAGATAACGCATGGTTATAGATAACGTACAGACTCAACAAGCACTAACTTGCATGTACATGTGTGTACATAGCTTTAAATTTCACAGTTGACGATGTTGTTACTGTTGTCTATTTCTATTTAGAGGGGGGGTTATAGATGTCTTTACTTGTTACTTCATTTACTCGTCGTACGTTTTATCATTGTGGAGGGTCGTATATTTAGTTGTATTTTGTGTATGCGTTTACACACACACACACACACATACATACATACATACATACATACATACTACATACATACATACATACATACATACATACGTACGTATATATATATATATATATAGAAACACACACACACATACACACACACACATATATATATATATATCTATATATATATATATATATATATATATATATATATATATATATATATATACGAAAGAAGGTTTGAAAATCGATTAAGGTTGTTAAAATTGCATTTTCAAACCTTCTTTCGTATATAATTCCAATCGTGCGGTACCTTACAACTCTACTTTGTTATATATATATATATAATATATATATATATATATATTATATATATATATATAGATATATATATATATATATATATACGAAAGAAGGTTTGAAAATGCAATTTTAACAACCTTAATCGATTTTCAAACCTTATTGGGTTCTTCTCAGAGGCGTCTAAGAACCCAATAAGGTTTGAAAATCGATTAAGGTTGTTAAAATTGCATTTTCAAACCTTCTTTCGTATATAATTCCAATCGTGCGGTACCTTACAACTCTACTTTGTTATATATATATATATATATATATATATATATACATAAGTTTAAATGATTGTGGTTATAAACAAAACTTTTATTATTATGAGTATAATTATAGTTAGGGTTCGCCAAAGATTTGCTTCACCACATACCGAAATTTAGAAATAGCAGTTAAGACTAGCTATTTCTCTATCATAGCTAGTTTTAACTGCTATTTCTAAATGTCGGTATGTGGTGAAGCAAATTTTTTTGCTGAACCCTAATTATAATTATACTCATAATTATAAAAAAATTTGTTTAAGTTTACCGAAAATGCTTCTTTTAACATACCGAACTACTAGGTTAAATTATTAATTATTAATTAGTTAATTAATTAATCTTACCCTTTATTATTATTATTGATTGTGGTTTTATGTATTTTTCAGTTGTGATTGCTAGCATATTTTTGTCAACTCATTCGTTTCTCCTTACATGTAGAATTTTAAAACAAACTTTATACATATTGAGGAAATTAATTATATACTCTGCTGGCCCGCACAAAACTGTCTAACAACTAAATATAATTTTTGTCTAGCTAGTATTTTGTATGTGAGATATATGTTTTGCGAAACTTGAATATAAATGAAAAGTTTCTCATTCACGAGAAGAAATTAGCAGCTAAACGTTTGACCAAATTCTTTAGTTGAAGTGATTATTATTGATTTAATGATCCAGATCTGATATCTATATTTTGACTAAAAGTTGTACATACATTTTAATTTGCCAGCTACCTATTTCTTTACTACCCACAAGGGGCTAAACACAGAGAGGACAAACAAGGACAGACAAACGGATAAAGTCGATTATATCGACCCCAGTGAATAACTGGTACTTAATTTATCGACCCCGAAAGGATGGAAGGCAAAGTCGGCCTCGGCGGAATTTGAACTCAGAACGTAAATACAGACGAAATACTGCTAAGCATTTCGCCCGGCGTGCTAACGTTTCTGCCAGCTCGCCGCCTTTACCATTACTTTATGAACCAGACTATCGGATGTTGTTATACATCGCTGGTCACAATACGCTTCACATCGTTGTAGCTTTCGAATGATGCCATCCCACTAGCTAGATGAGCAAGCCAATATTCCTCCTGATCGAAAGGCTATTCTGTCGCAGGGTTACTCGTTTACAGCTAAGTGGACTGGTGCAAGTTGAAATGAAGTGATTTGCTCGAGAATATAAAGTGCAGCCGGTCTGGGAATCGAAATCACGATCTCAGGATCGTGAGTGCAGTGCCCCTAACCACTTGAACATACGCCTGCATACATAAACAAGCACACACGCAAATACACATACACACACAGACGCACACGCACATGCACCCACATACACACATGCACACAAACACACATGCGCGCGCACACACACATGTATATACATATATATTTCTTTATTGCCCACAAGGGGCTAAACATAGAGGGGATAAACAAGGACAGACAAAGGGATTAAGTCGATTACATCGACCCCAGTGCGTAACTGGTACTTAATTTATCGACCCCGAAAGGATGAAAGGTAAAGTCGACCTCGGCGGAATTTGAACTCAGAACGTAACAGCAGACGAAATACGGCTACGCATTTCGCCCGGCGTGCTAACGTTTCTGCCAGCTCGCCGCCTTTATGTATATACATATAGTTTATATACATATAGTTTATGTATATACATATAGTTTACTGTTCCGTTATAGGTAAGCTCAACAGTGAGAGATAGATGTCATTTAATTCACATGGTATTAAGAAAAGAGCTACAAATAGTTTCATACTATAAAGACACTATAATTTGGCAGATTTATATAACATGCCTTGTACCTCCAAGAAATCCTTCAAGCTCAGTGCATATCATTATTTAAAATTTGTCCATGCACTTTTTGCATCACCTGTATTGTTTTTCTTCTAGATTTTTTTTTCTGATGTTTTCTCATAGAGCAGCAGCCTATTTGAAAACCAGGATGCTGACCAATGAGAAAAGAAAACAAGAAGCTTGATGCAAAAAAGTGTGAGGTCTCTCCGGATTGAGTAGCTATCTCACAAACTTTGACCTCCTCCCCGTTGAATTATTCTGTTACAGCTAGATTAAGTATGGTTTCTACAGACAAAGGAAACACAGGTCTTAGTTTTCTAATTTTTCTCTTCTTTCTTCACGTTTCATACTTTACATCAAAGTTCTCGTTTTACCTCCGGTTCTTTCTTCATGTTTTCTCACATACCAGCGTCCTGGTTTTCAAACAGGACTAACGGTATGCACTGGGCCTGAAAAACCGCTTGGAAATACATGCCATCTTATATAGAGTTTCCGAATTATTGTCTCTATATCATGAAATTATTAGAAATGTATTTCTAAATACCGAGTATATCAAATGATATATATATATATGTGTGTGTGTGTGTGTGTATGTATGCGTGTGTGTGTGAAGGCGCATGGCTCAGTGGTTAGAGCGTCGAGCTTACGATTGTGAGGTTGTGAGTTCGATTCCCGGACTGGGCTGCGTGTTGTGTTCTCGAGCAAGACACTTTATTTCATGTTGCTTCAGTTAACTCAGCTGTAGAAATGAGTTGCGACATCACTGGTGCCAAGCTGTATCGGCCTTTGCCTTTCCCTTGGATAACATCAGTTGTGTGGAGGTAACATCAGTGGTGTGACTGGTATGCATGGTTGACTGCAGGCCTTCTATAAACAACGTTGCTAGAACATGTGCCTCGGAGGGTAACTTTCTAGGTGCAATCCCATGGTCATTCATGACCGAAGGGGTTTCCTCATATATATATGTATGTATATATGCCCCAGCATGGCCACAGCATGAGGGATGAAACGTATAAAAGTATAAAAGAATATATATAATTTCTTTATTTTTGAATTAAGGCTACCATTGGTTTCATGTTACGAAGAGTAGGGAAGCATTTAACAATTTTTCAAGCCGATCACATGGAGAAAGGTCTTCGCCTCAATTTTGGAAAACAATCTCGTGAACGAAACGATGGTCTTCTAAATACGTATGACGTACTAGTTAAAAATATTTTTTGCCCTTCTTCCATAGATGGTAAGCCAAGGGTCATCCTCAAATAATTTTCAGTTCCGTTTTTGTATCATTACAAGTACTCCTATAATCACATATTATCATCATCATCATCATCATCATCATCATTATTATTATTATTATTATTATTATTATTATTATTATTATTATTATTATTATTATTATTATATGAAAACTCACAGCTTATTTTGCTGGGTATGATGGAAAGTGTCAGCTGTCCATAACCAGCAGTCTAAGGTGCCACTTGTTTACTGGTTATACTTCGAGAACCCTGCGAAGAATTCTTGCAGTTCCAAGCAATACTGATTTTTGCAGGTGTTCAACCTTCACACGTGCATCACTCTTTTTTAGCCATGTTGACAGATGAGTGCTGATACTTCCAAATGTGTCAATTACTCTTGGTATCACATCTACTCTCCTCATTGACCACAATCCTCTATTTCCCACTTCAAATCGTTATAGTTGTTTATTTTTTCGTCTTTCTTTTTGATCCTGTTGCTATGTCGATTATCATGCATGTTCTTTCTTTTCTATTCACCACAACAATGTCCGGTTTCCGATGTTTGGTCAGGTGATCACACTGAATTATTGACAGTAAATTTTGGTTGTCAAGGTGCTCGTAAATGATTTCTGAAAGCAGTCCTGTCAACAGCTTCCACACTAGTGGTAAGCGAGTAATTGGTCTATAGTTGCTAGCTGTATCAACCTTGCTCTTATCTTTCATAATGAGTATTGACCCCACCCCCGCTCTAGTATTATTCCTTCATTATAGCAATCCTGAAGTTCTTCCCTCAGCCTCCTATGCAGAATACTAAATTTCTTTAGTCAGTATCTTTGAATTAAATCTGGCCCTGGTTTCATTTTTCCCAACACTTTACTCATTTATGCATTAGTTAGTCTGGCTGATTTTCACTCACTATTTCTTCCCTCACTTTCTTTAACTATACTGCATCTCCATTATGATTGACTGACTTATCCCAGATATTACTCCAGAACTTTTTAGCTTCTTCTACATTAGGTTTCTCATCTTCAGTACTTCGTTCTCTACTATTTATTTATTTATAAAATCTCCTTTGGTCTGTCTCAATATGTTCTGTTGATACTGATCTATTCTTTTCTGATATCTGGAGAGCTTGCCTGCTCCTGCTATAATACGCTGTTTCAACTCTTCTATTACTGTCCCAAATCCTTTCTCTTTGACTAAGTATCTTTTCTCAAGGGAAGATTTGCATTTTGTGTTTCTTAACTTGTTCAGTTACTACTCTTCTATTCTACTCGGTAGAATTTATTCCTGTATGTTTTTGGAGGAGTGTTGCATAGTAGTGTGTGTAAATCATAAATGAACTATTTCATAGTATTTATGGTTATCTGTCCAACGTTCTATCTCTTTTGGTTGGTTTTATTATGGGTTCGTTTTTACAGCGTTTACTTTTTAAACTGAACACCGCCCATGGACATGTGTTGATGTTTCTTTCGTAGTTATAATCATTATTGATGCATCACTGAGAGACCGAGAAGAAAGAGAAATGTGCATATACATAGAGGTCTTGTATAAATATGGATGTGTATGTTATTGAAATTTTAAATTCAAATTTTAAATTTTACTCACATGTTTACAGTTTCCGTATAGAAATACTGCAGTGTTTACATTTTTATACCCATGGTGCTGTGGCAGTGCATCTAGGAGAAGCTATTTTTTGTATATATATATATATATATATATATATATATACTGTATATAAGACAGATTTTTCAGTGTCCTGAGATGTCTTACATTAAGACATAGTTTTGTTTCATTGTTTTGCTCTTGTTGTTGTTGTTGTTGTTGTTTAGGCGGCGAGCTGGCAGAATCGTTAGCACACCGGGCGAAATGCTTTGCGGTATTTCGTCTGCCGCTAAGTTCAAATTCCGCCGAGGTCGACTTTGCCTTTCATCCTTTCGAGGTCGATTAAATACGAGTTAAGTACCAGTTACACACTGGGGTCGATATAATCGACTTAATCCGTTTGTCTGTCCTTGTTTGTTCTCTCTGTGTTTAGCCCCTTGTGGGTAGTAAAGAAATAGGTATATCGTCTGCCGCTACGCTCTGAGTTCAAATTCCGTCGAGGTCGACTTTGCCTTTTATCCTCTCGGGGTCGAAAAAATAAGTATCAGTTGAACACTGGCTGTTATGTAATCGACTTATATCTTCCCCGAAACTGTTGGCCTTTTCCCGAAATTTTAAATTATCATCATCATTATTGATATTCAGGTTAATGTCCTGTTAACTTAAATA
>NC_042998.1:167831964-167854464 GCF_006345805.1 Octopus sinensis
TAGTTAAGAGTTTTCTTTTAACACTACAGCATTTCAATTTCAATGTTCCATTAAGAAGTTCTCATATTTTCTTATCATTTTTTTATTGAATAAGCTTCTGATGTAGTCCAGCAATAACTCAATCACTAACGCATTACTTTTACGAAAATTCCTAAGTGGTCTTTCGACATGGTTGAAATAGCAGCAAAAATACAGGACACAAAAAAAACGTTGAACTCAATGAGAAACGAAAACATAAAAACATGGAAACGACTTTTTTCAAACAGCGAAAAAAAAACAAAACAGAGTACAAGACATACAACACAAGGAATATTTCCCTTGTGACTGGATTTGGTAGGCGCAAACTTAAAGAAGCCCGTCATACATACATACATACATACATACATACATACATACATACATACATACATACTTACATACATACATACATACATACATACATACATACATACATACATACATACATATATGTGTGTGTACATCTTTGTTTTGTCCCCACCAGCACTTGACAACCGCTGTTGGTTTGTTTACATTTCCGTAACTGGATGGTTCGGCAAAGGATAATAAGTGCCAAGTTTTAAAAAATAAGTGTCAGGCTTAAAAAAGAAAGTACTTGTATCGCTTTGTTTTATTAACCGCTTCAAGATGCTGTCCCTGGATGGCCGCAGTTCAATAAGTGGAGCACTTAAAAAAGAGAAAATATATATACAAAACCCAATTTTTTAAGAAATTACAGACATTTTGTCGAATTTCATGGTAGTCTGTATGTTTGGGCTTACAATTACGTAATGGTAAGAAGCTATCATCTCTATATAAACCACCAGAGATTGACAGAATACGTTCATTTAATTAAGTCAGAATATGCATTCCGACAATACTGCGACGTCAGCTGGCACATGCGGTATACGTGCAAAATCCTATTTCACAGTTTGTTTCTGGGTTGGTTTTGTAAATTCTGTCGTTAATATCAACACTGTATCTCTCTCTCTCTCTCTCTCCTCTCTCTCTCTCTCTCTCTCTCCTCTCTCTCTCTCTCCTCTCTCTCTCTCTCTCTCTCTCTCTCTCTCTCTCTCTCTCTCTCTCTTTCCTCGGGCCGACCAAAGCCTTGTGAGTGGATTTGGTGGACGGAAACTGAAAGAAGCCCGTCGTATATATATATATATATATATATATATATATATATATAATATATATATATATATATAAAAAGTTGAGTTGTGGGGTATCGCACGAGTGGGATTATATATGAAAAAAGGTTTGAAAATGCAATTTAAACGATGTTTATTTACTTAACCGGTTTCACTCTTTGGTAAAAGATTGTCAAAAGTAACATTGAATATTATGGGTTCAAAAAAAGTTTTTTACATAATTGTCACATTGAATATTATGAATTCAAAAATGTTTTTTTATACATAATTGTCACATTACATGTATAAATATAGTATAAAAAAGTTCAATAGTGTGATGAGAATATTTGGAAAAATTGGCAGAAAAGAATAAAACAAATATATTATTGGAAATTTGGTTGCGTTAATTATTGGTTGTCGCAAATTGTCACATTACATGTATATATATACAGTCTTTGGTAGAAAGGACATGTTAAAGACAAAGGAAGTGTAATAGTTTGGTGAGAAAGCTTGTAATGTTGACAGAGAAAATTAAAATGGATATTTTAGACATCTCAGAATATTTTGAATCGAAGGCGAGAATTTGTTTTTTACTGACCTGTTTGTTTTAGCAGAAAAGTTAAAGACTGTATATATATATATGTAATGTGACAATTTGCGACAACCAATAATTAACGCAACCAAATTTCCAATAATATATTTGTTTTATTCTTTTCTGCCAATTTTTCCAAATATTCTCATCACACTATTGAACTTTTTTATACTATATTTATACATGTAATGTGACAATTATGTATAAAAAAACATTTTTGAATTCATAATATTCAATGTGACAATTATGTAAAAAACTTTTTTTGAACCCATAATATTCAATGTTACTCTTGACAATCTTTTACCAAAGAGTGAAACCGGTTAAGTAAATAAACATCGTTTAAATTGCATTTTCAACCTTTTTTCATATTATATATATATATATATATATAATATATATATATATGTATGTATGTGTGTGTGGTTATGTGCTTGTGTTTGTCCCCCCCACCATCGCTTGACAACCGATGGTGGTGTGTTTACGTCCCTATAACTTAGCGGTTCGGCAAAAGAGACCAATAGAATAAGTACTAGGCTTACAAAGAATAAGTCCTGGGGTCGATTTGCTCGACTAAAGGCGGTGCTCCAGTATGGCCACAGTCAAATGACTGAAACAAGTAAAAAAGTAAAAGAGCGAGATGAACTTGATCTACTGTATTGTATCTATATCGTTATAGATACCACCGAATTAGTATCTGGTCAAAATAAACTTTTAAGCCCTAACCAGGAAGAGAGAAAAACATGCGTGTACGCAAACTTAGACGTATATGAATGGGGAAAAAATTTGATAAAGAGAAAGAAGAGTAGAAAAAAAGAGGTTGAAAAATGAGAAAACAATTGTTTAAAGCATTCTTTATAAGTGAGACAAAACGAAGTTAGGTTGACATACTGAGGTCAAAAGTCGTTATTACTGGCATTTTTTTAGATGGTTTATTAACCATTGTGGAGGCGCGTGGCTTAGTGGTTAGGGTGTGAGCACCATGATCGTAAGGTTGTGGTTTCGATTCCTGGACCGGGTGATGCGTTGTGTTCTTGAGCAAAACACTTCATTTCACGTTGCTCCAGTCCACTCAGCTGGCAAAAAGGAGTAATCCTGCGACGGACCGGCGTCCCGTCCAGGTGGGGAATTTCTACGGCACTGAAACCGGGAAACCGGCCCTTATGAGTCTGGCATGGCTCGAGAAGGAACATTTTTATTAACCATTACTTAAAATATTCTTAACTAAAGAAAATAATGGCTGAAACGGGTAAAAGATTGTTTTGTGTGTGTGGGGTGTTCTGGTTGACTTTGTCTTGTCACACATTTTCTAGACATTAAACGTAGTTTTGTAGAAAAATGTTTGCCTCCCAGCCACATGGTTCCGGGTTCAGCCCCACTGCGTGACACGTTGGACACCTTGTCATGCACTATAAGCCCTGGGTCAAACTTGTGAATGGATTTGGAAGACAGAGACTAAAAGGAGACCGTCGTATGTGTACTTTGTGTTCGTAACTCATTACCGCTTGACAATCGGTGTTTGTTTGTTTACGTTCCTGTAACTTAGCGGTTCCGCCAAAAGACACTGATAGTATAACTACCAGACTTAAAATAACATGTACTGCCCTCCAAGGCAGTGTCCCAGCATAGTTGCAATCTAATGCCTTGTGTGTGAGTGCATGTGTGCGTGTGTGTGTGAGAGAGAGAGAGAGAGCGTGCGTGTACGTGTCTGTCTTCTGGTTGACTTTGTCTTGTCACACGTTTTCTTCTGACATTAACGAGGCTGTGTAGAAAGAAGTTTGCTTCCCAACGCTATGTTCAGCCCTATTGCGTGACTCGTTTGGCACCTTGTCTTCCACTATAGCATTATACACCGTTAGTATATATACCAGCCTTAGGAAAAAATGTATTGTCTTCCAATCGCGTGCTCCAGCATAGTCGCAGTCTAACATCTGACTTAAGTAAAAGATAAAACATGGCCTTCATTCACAAGTCCATTCACAGAAATATAATGAATGAATATGTGTATTCATTTATTCTTTTTCAGATTATGGTCAGTAGAGTTTGGCCATGCTGGGGCACTGACTTCATACTTTTAGTCAACCATATCCACCCCAACACATTTCACTCTGGTATTTGTGTTATCAACCCCTCTTTCTCAATTGGCAACATAACTAAGTATAAAGACGCATAACATAAACACGAAACACATAGACACGCATATAAAAAAAAAGGCAAATGAAATACCTATTTCTTTACTACCCACAAGGGGCTAAACACAGAGAGATAAACAAGACAGACAAACGAATTAAGTCGATTATTTCGACCCCAGTGCGTAACTGGTACTTATTTAATCGACCCCGAAAGGATGAAAGGCAAAGTCGACCTCGCCAGCATTTGAACTCAGAACGTAACGGGAGACGAAATACCGATAAGCATTTCGCCCGGCGTGCTAACGATTCTGCTAGCTCACCGCCTTACTGCCAGAATATATAATCAAATATATGTGGCTATTTCTTTTATCATTAATCTAATTCGTATTCTTTTGTTGGATTTTAACCATTGGACTGTGGTCACGCTGGATCAATGCCTTGAAGTGTTTAGTACAGTGTTTCCCAACCAATTTTTTCCCCAGGCCCCACTGTAACTTTCGAAAAAATTGTATGTCCCACCGGTGGTTGGAAGAAAAAAACAGCTTTATTTTTAATATCGTATCACAATTTTTTAACAGAAAAAAATTTACCAGTAACTTTTCTATTAAGTATTGCGTTCAAAGAAAAGTACATTATTAAGACAAAAAGTGAATCATTTCAATGAGAATCTTGTACCTTGACTACGACACCACGTCCCACCACAATCTTCTCAGGCCTCACCGGTGGGAATCCTTGCTCTGTTCGATGGAACTGACTCCGGTCTGTTCCATCGAATACTGTTACGTATTCCATGAGGCTCCTTTTTCCGAAACTCTAATTTTGAAGGACGTAATAAACCAACTCTGCTTTTGAAGCAGTTAAACACAAAGACGCACGCACGCACACACATACGTACACACACACGCGCAAACAAAAACACACATGACAGGCTTCCGTACAGTTTCTTCACTTCAAAAATCATTCAAAAATATTTCGTCAACCTGCAACGACTTTGACATCTAAGCTGTATTTTAATGCAATGTTATACACAATTATTGAGTTCTCTGCGTACAATACCAAATGAAACTATATCAACACACACATTTCTATATATGCCCACATACATACATGATATATGCATACATACATACATACATACATACATACATACATACATACATACATACATACATACATACATACATACAAAAATAAGCTTAACGCGTACATTTACATGGAATGCGAAATAGAAAGTACAAAATAACGAATATAAAATAAACGGAAGAAGTTATGGAGTGGTCTTATCTTGACAGCTATTTCGGAGGAAATATGGTTTATGTCGTAGCAACCTTCATGCATAGCCAAGGCCCATGATGTCATAGGGTGTGGAATAATATAATCTTCAATAGATCTATTGGGCGAAGCCAGGTTACCCTCATTGGGAAAATATGGCATAAAATCACACACACACGCACACACACATGCGCGTGCAATAGTTCGGTGGCGCGTGGATCATAGTTCGCATTCAATTCAGAAGAATAAGACTTATCTGATCAAAATAATTACAAAATACCAAGTAGACACTGTTATATAAATGTCTGTTCAGAGGCAAATGAGTGAGTAGGCCTTAGACGTTTTTTGATATCCATTTCAGCCCTCTGCATTCGGGTTCAAATCCCGCCCATGTGAATCTTTCATTTCAGCCTATCGGGGACGGTACAGGACCGACTCTTCTTTCTCTCTCTCTGTTAGTTTCTCGGGAAGAAATAGCTTGCATTCCAGCTCGGAGAGGGAGGGATTTTGCCTGATTTGAAACACCCGGGACCAAGCCTTATTTTACGACAGCACCCCTAACTGAAGCATCAGACGTTAGGCCCCCACCTTATATTAATTCATATATACACAGTGCACGCACGATTTTATACCTCCAGAAATTATACAAAAGTACATTTGTTTTTAAATATCTATGCTTTAACACACACACACGCACACACACACACACATACACACACACGCACACACTCACATGCATATCTGTGTTTGAGCATGTGTACTTGTGTTTCTCTGAGTGAGTATGTCTATGTACATTCATGTATTATGCACGCATGCATGTAAGTTATGTTCAACCATATCAGCATTTCATGGCACACAAGCATCTCATAATATATTTAGTTCCTAAATTTCTTCCCTTCACTGACTCTTGCATCCCAGAGCTATTTATTTATTTATTTACGTATTTATTTTATTTCTTTACTGCCGCTTTTTTAATGAGAAATTTGGGTGAACACCCCAATTTATACACTCCTTTTTTTTTCAACACTACTGATCTGTTTCGTAATTATTCAGTAATTTTACATTCCCTTCACTTCGTTTTACCAAAATAATCCTTGACTACTCTTTTTTGCTTTCTATCTCTGTTTCTCTCTTATCTTTTTAATCGCATTGCCTCCTTCCCCCACCCCCTATTCTCTTATAATCTTACCTCAAACTTCACCTTTATTTTGCATTGCCATCCAGATTGTTACTACACCATTTTCTCTTAAATAGTTTATCTTAAGAATCTCCTGTTTAATGTACGAATTTCTCGTTATAGAAAACCTTTCTATATCTTTCCTTTCATCTATCTATCTATCTATCTCTCGCACCATCTATCTATTTATTTATATCTCTCCCTATATATATATATATATATATATATATATATATATATATATATATATATATCACCATCTCTCTCTAGCTCTCTCACCATCTCACCAGCTCTCTCACCATGTCTGCTAGTCTGCCTTTCTGCCTTTCTTTATGTGTATATCGATATATTTTTAGCTATCTCTATCTCTCTTTCTTTCTCCCTCTCTCTCTCACTCACATATATCTATACATATATCTATACATACATACATACATACATACATACATACATACATACATACATACATACATACATACATACATGCATACATATATACATACATACATACATACATACATACATATATACATATACACATACATACATATATGTATTTTTGTTTGTCTGTCTGACTCCCAAACTTACCTGTACCAGCATATCTGGTTCTCGGCCTCCCTCTAACAGTGCTAACATTCCGTTATGTTTGTCTCTCCCACCACAACCGCCGTTGGTCATATCTTCAATGTAACTCATCTCTACAACAAATACTATCACCAGTATCACCAGTATCCCCCACTAACACAAACCCTATCAACGCCATCACCAACACTGAGCGTTTCTTACCTTCCATCTTGCTACACACTCCCTTCCACTTCCTATCAATTACCATCTCTACTCGCCATTCCTATTATCTCTTCATTCAACACCGAAACACCCTCTACCACCATTAAGCATCACCAGCGCCAACCCTTCACAACACCGTTATGATTTTAGTTCTTCCTAAATGCCATGGTTATTTGCAATTTGTCTGTCATTAGTCATTATTCTCGTTCACTCATTCACGTAGATGTAATAGAACTGAGTGGATACAATCGTTTCTCTGTGTGTCTCAGCAAAATTTATTATTCTACTTTGCTCATTTTGACTCAATTCTTGATTAAGAACAGAGTATTCAAGGAAAGTTAGCTGGGATACTGATGGCTAAGCAGAGGCTTATATTCTTGTTGCTTCATGATGTTTCTACAAAATACTTTCTTTTATCCTTTTACACGTTGCAGTTATTGAACTGACCCCTATACTAATTTTAAACCTGGTACTTAGTCTGCCTGTCTCTTTTACTGAACCGCTAACTTACGGATACGTAAATAAACTTACGCAGGCTGTCAAGGGAAGAGGGCAAAGGCAGACATTCACACACAGATAGCCACATATGTACACACTAATACACACACACACACACACACAAATAGCCGCATATGTACATATTGACACCACACACACACACACACACACACACACCACACACACACACAGAAATGGATGGAGGATTACATGTTTTTAATCAGCTTACGCACGTTTCGGATAGATGAATTAGTTCCGTGCTGTAATCACGCATATTAATCGTTTCGATATTTGATCCGCTAAGACTCTACAGACAGAGAGAAAGTAAGTACCCCAATCAAAGTTATTACACAGTTTTATACTATATACATACATATATATATATATATATATATATATATATATATATATATATTATATATATATATATATACAGACATAACAGAAGTAAATAGACACCCTTATAAACAAAAATTTATTTTAATCTGAAATTATATATTCAAATTATCTATTAGTTATTATAATGTTAATATGTAATATTTAGTAGACATGTCCTTTGCATTTTTTAGTGCAAGCATCCTATAAGGGATCTTACTGATCAGATGACGAATATCCTCTCGGGGAATTTCTTGCAAGTTACAAACAGTAATCTCAAAAGCGTTCATATCAGGTGACTGGCTTGGCCATGGAAGTTTTTTAATGCTGTTCTTTTCCAACAAATCTTGGGTCTTTTTAGCCGTGTGGCAAGGAGCCCCATCTTCTATAAATAAAGATTCTTCTTTAATCATATCATCATTGGAAAAGATTGGAAGGATTCCTTTCTGCAGTATAGACACATATTTATCTGAGTTTATGCTTCCAACCCACTCCACCAGCTCTGACTGACTATTGCTCCAAATTGCTCCCCAGACCATTGTTTCATTGTTGGGAGCAATCTTTACATCTCAAATTCTTGATCACAGAGTCTCTATACCCACACTCGACCACTATCAGAAAGTACAGCAAATCTATACTCATCAGAGAATATGATAGTGTACTAAAAGGCACGCGGCTGCTCGATCATCTCAGTGGCCCAATCTTTTCTCCGCTTGATATTGGCAGGTTGAAGAAGTGGCTTCCTTCTTGTTACTCTGTCATAATAGCCAAGTTTGTGGAGATACATGACAGATGTTCTGCGACTGAAGTCGACTTGTTCTGCTATGTCAGAGGCTTTGCAATAAGGATTATCTTCCACACTTCATTTAACAAACAAAGGGTCCTGTCAGAAGGCCCTAGTCGAACTGGGCAAGTTGATGTGGGCTCCTTTCCCTCTCTGGTGAATTGCGCTATCACTCTATTAACTGTAGAAACGGGATCCCAATGTTTTCTATGATTTTACATTATGTCCACTTTCGGAATGACTCACAATCCGGCCTCTTTGAAATTTGGACAGTTTGTATTTGGCATGATTAAAAAGTCACTTATAGAACCTGAAACATGAACATGTCCATTAAAAAATATATAAACCTTTTCAAGTTAAACATAAAACAATGTTTTATGGTGTCTAATTATTTCTGTTATGTGTGTGTGTGTGTGTGTGTGTGTGTGTGTGTGTGTGTGTACATATATACACACGACGGGATTCTTTCAGTTTCCCCTCTACCAAATCATGTCAGTGGGTTTGGTAGATGGAAACCAAATCTACTCACAAGATTTGGCCGGTACGTTACTATAGTAGACACATGTCCAAGTTGCCACGCAGTGGGACGGAACTTGGAACTACGTGGTTGAGAAGCAAACTTTTTACCACACAGCCACGTCTGCACTTACGCATGTAGATATCGTTCACACGTGTTACTTTGTGCACACGAATGATTGTGTCAATTTATCTTAACTGTTTACCTTAAAAACCCAATTTAAGAACAAGGTAGAAACTGCTGTTGTTTGTTCAAAGGATTGGAACATACTCAGAAACAAGTTTTGGCCTTCTTTTGGTGGCAAATGATAAAAGAGTGACTGAGGCTACATATACCCTGAATAATGTCCTATTCATTTCCCAGCTGTTGCTACCACTATTGGCTGTTGCTATTGCAATAAGCCTAGCAATAGATAATGGTCACTATAAATTAATACATGTCATGCGGGACCTGAAATTGACACCAGTTGTGTGACCTTCGATAGCTTACAAATTTTACAGAAGTTCTAAGTTTGAAAATGAATTGTTTTGTTATCTGTTAGATTAAAGCAAAAAGGTTTTCCAAGAGAAAATGTCTGCATACGAGATATTCCGGCACCGAAAATTCTCACGTACAATCTACAACTAAACAGAATTAATCTAAATTTGCGCCCATATAAGTAACGTGTCTATGAAAGTCGAAAAATCCTTTTTGCAGCTACCGAACAATAAACATATACAACAAGTGATTTTCTAACGCCTATTACACACAAAGAACCACACGGTCTCTTTTCGTCACATAGGTACTCAGTTATTTCTCTAATCTATATATATAAAATTCTAGTTGTGTGAGTGTCTGTCCCCTTCGATTTAGATTCCTAACTCCTCCCACATTTTGCGGTGCAGTTTAACCAAATTCGGGTATCTTATAGTCGTGATTCATATCGAGCCCGTCTGGCTATTAGCGCGCGTCAACGATGAGTCTACGATTTTAAAAATAATTTAACATCATTTTTTTATTCCATTTTAATGCATAATCTTTCGTGTGTCAATGGCGGCGGAGTTGGCGGCGGAGTTGGCGTCCACGCTCACAGCTGCACCTGTTTGCTTCTCCCCCTTCTTCCCTCCCTCGTGAAGCTGTGGGGAAGGGAGTGTAAAGAAATCAACGTCGTAATGCATTGTCAAGGAGACCAGCGTTCTTTTAGAACAACGACTTCATGGCTTGAAGACACCAAAACAGAAATGGCTAAGAAAGCCCGAATTGGCATCTATAAGGGAAGTAACTCTCTAAAAATGCTTATATAGTTATTTCCCTTACAAACCCGAGCAACGCCGGGCGATACTGCTAGTATTTTTTACATCTATTTGATTGCTGATGTTTGTGCCGCCAAAACTCAACTGAAACGACGTTACTTTCTTACTTCTAGCATGCGCATTTGCCTGCTTAACTATTTCTTCTCTTTAACTAGTTAGCTTTCTTCTCACCTTCATACTGAGGTATTTACATATCTAGTAAACAAACTTTTTACACATCTAGCAACACATCTCACTATGAACCTATATTCTTCCCTAGCTATCTTGAAAATAGCTAAGGAGCTTAATTAATATTTACTTACTATATAATCATAAAATATCACAAATAAAGTTTGTTTTTTTTCCCAACCACCGGTAGGACACACATTTTTCTCAAAAGTTATAGTGGTGCCTGGGGGAAAATAAGTTGGGAAACATTGCATTAGAGTTCATTAGAGTTAATGACTCTTACATATGAACAAATTCTTTATAGGAACAAATTCTTTGTAGCAACAAAGTCTATAAATAAATCCATGGCGATATATAATTAATTCGAGGGTATAGTAAGACTGTTAAAAGGATGTATTTATTATCAAATCTTAACATATCTACAAAAACTATGCCCCTCCCTTAATCTTATTTACTCATGTAGTTATCTTGCAAAGAATGTTCAATCCGTCGCAACACCCGGGAAGCACTTACATATACTGTATATTAAATACATATATACATAAATAATATATACAAACACACCTAAATATCTACACGCATACACATACATATTCTTGTTCATACACACATACATCAGGACTCATATATATATATATATATATATATATATATATATATATATTTACTAAATTATGTGTTTACTTACGTACCTATGTACATATATAGAAACAAAAATACATAAAATGCATGCACTACAAAACAACAGCAACTAAAAGACTGCAAGCGACCATATTCACGAGCTCTGAGAAATAGTTTTCTTAACATTTTGCCATATATAAGGTGGCGAGCTGGCAGAAACGTTAGCACGTCGGGTGAAATGCCTAGCGGTATTTCGTCTGCCGTTACGTTCTGAGTTCAAATTCCGCTGAGGTCGACTTTGCCTTTCATCCTTTCGGGGTCGATAAATTAAGTACCAGTTACGCACTGATTTCGATGTAATCGACTTAATACCTACATGTATGTATGTCCTTGTTTGTCTCCTTTATGTTTAGCCCCTTGTGGGTAATAAAGAAAAAGGTATTTCGTCTGCCGCTACGTTATGAGTTCAAATTCGCCGAGGTCGACTTTGCCTTTCATCCTTTCGGGGTCGATTAAATAAGTACCAGTTACGCACTGGGGTCGATGTAATCGACTTAATCCGTGTGTCTGTCCTTGTTTGTTCCCTCTGTGTTTAGACCCTTGTAGTTAGTAAAGAAATAGGTATTTCGTCTTTCTTTATGGTCTGAGTTCAAATTCCGCCGAGGTCGACTATGCCTTTCATCATTTCGGGTTCGAAAAATTAAGTACCAGTTGCATACTGGAGTCGATCTAATGGACTGCCGCCCTCCCCCAAAATTTCGGGCCTTGTGACTAGAGTAGAAAAGAATATTTTGCCATATATATAATATATATATATATATAATATATATATTTACTAAATTATGTGTTTACTTACGTACCTATGTACATATATAGAAACAAAAATACATAAAATGCATGCACTACAAAACAACAGCAACTAAAAGACTGCAAGCGACCATATTCACGAGCTCTGAGAAATAGTTTCTTTAACATTTTGCCATATATAAGGTGGCGAGCTGGCAGAAACGTTAGCACGTCGGGTGAAATGCCTAGCGGTATTTCGTCTGCCGTTACGTTCTGAGTTCAAATTCCGCTGAGGTCGACTTTGCCTTTCATCCTTTCGGGGTCGATAAATTAAGTACCAGTTACGCACTGATTTCGATGTAATCGACTTAATACCTACATGTATGTATGTCCTTGTTTGTCTCCTTTATGTTTAGCCCCTTGTGGGTAATAAAGAAAAAGGTATTTCGTCTGCCGCTACGTTATGAGTTCAAATTCGCCGAGGTCGACTTTGCCTTTCATCCTTTCGGGGTCGATTAAATAAGTACCAGTACGCACTGGGGTCGATGTAATCGACTTAATCCGTTGTGTCTGTCCTTGTTTGTTCCCTCTGTGTTTAGACCCTTGTAGTTAGTAAAGAAATAGGTATTTCGTCTTTCTTTATGGTCTGAGTTCAAATTCCGCCGAGGTCGACTATGCCTTTCATCATTTCGGGTTCGAAAAATTAAGTACCAGTTGCATACTGGAGTCGATCTAATGGACTGCCGCCCTCCCCCAAAATTTCGGGCCTTGTGACTAGAGTAGAAAAGAATATTTTGCCATATATATATATATATATATATATATATATCATCGTAATATTTATGGCGGAGTTCTGTTCCAATAAAACAGAAGTTACCTTAGAACAACCATTTTAGATCCCAACAGGCAACCGTTCAAAATGAGTTAGAAATGAGGTTCGACTGAATTAAGTTGCTGAAATTATCGTAGGTCAACATATAAAGGATTCCATGGTTCGAGGTAAGTAGAGGATTGAAACAGTCGATAGTCACCTGATTGATAAATTTACTTCGGATATATACTCGCGCGCGCGCACGCACACACTCACACAAACTTGATCCCTCACGCACACACAGACATGCGCAAGCGCAGATACAAAAACACGTATACACCACACCTGAGCATCCGGGCATATACTCATGCAAACACACATAATCTCTAATCCTTTGACCGACAAAATATATTTTGTCGCAGTAATACTTAGGGATTAAATGCATGTTTACTCTCAGTGCATTATCTTAAGTGGCTTGGCAGTTTCTTTGACACGGGCACCTCCTGGAATACATGCGCGCACAACACACACACACATACATACATTTATATATATATACATAAGCATATACAGATATATATATATACACACACTAACGCATATACATATTCTTTATTCTTTTACTTGTTTCAGTAATTTAACTGTGGCCATGTTGGAGCACTGCCTTATAGAGATTTAGTCGAAGAAATCGACCCCGGGACTTATTCTTTGTAAGTCTAGTACTTATTCTATCGGTATCTTTTGATGAAACACTAAGTTACATAAACAAACTGGCATCGGTTGTCAAGCGATAGTGGGGGACAAACACACACACACATAAATACAAACACACATATATATATATACAACGGGCTTCTCTCAGTTTCTGTCTACCAAACCCATTCACTAGGCTTTGGTCGATCCGAGGCTATAGTAGAAAACACTTGCCCAAGGTGCCGCGCAGAGGGACTGAATCCGGAACCTTGTAGATGGGAAGCAAGCTTCTTACTTCACAGCCACGCCTGTATCTACATATATGTTTTATATATAATTTGTTAATGTATAAATGCTGCTGTCTACATACATACATACATACATACATACATACATACATACATACATACATACATACATACATACATACATGCATACATACAAGCATGCATGTATTTGTGTGTACCTGTATATATTTACGAAAGTATATTTACGTGTGTATATGCGTAAATACTGAGAATTATGTATATGCACACATACACACATACACACATACACACATACATACACACATAAACACACATACACATATATAGATGTTGTAGTCAGAATCGGTAGGGTATCGGACAAAAATATCATGTTGTACTTGGCTAAGTTCTCCCTTTATTTTTCAAAGATCTGCTTATCATTTCATCCTTCCGAAGTTGATAAAATAAATATAGTAGGGTCGATGTAATCGACTGTGCCCTAGAAAGTTGAACCCTAAAAGAAAATTGTGTTTGTTTGTATATGTAGCGTGTGTATGTAGGTTTATATATGTATGTATATGTGTGTGCTATACACATATATATGTATATATATGTACACATATTATATGCATATATATATATACACAAATACATATATATATGTATATATATATATATATATATATATATATATATATATATACATACATATATATAATAATCAATATAGGGTGGCAAAAAATTTTGTAGAATTTTTTTGCCACCAGCGGCCTAGTGGGAAAAAATTAAATAGTCATAGACCATTTTTTTTAAGTTCAACATCACAATCAAGGAACGGCCATAATAGGCCATTCACCCACTAGAAATAACAGCCAAAGCTTCAACCGCAAAATAACATTAATTCCGTAAACCAGGAGAAAATTAAAAAACCTTACCCTGTAATTTCTTATACGATGCACCGTTTCATCTACTGTTTAATGGTAAACTAACTGATTAATTAAATCAAGCCAATCTTCCATAGGCCCTTAGATTCGTCAGTAAGAAATAGCCAGATCGGAACAGATATTTTCACGAGGCATTTCTGTCCCTGCCTCGGCAATATCTGACCTAAAATTTTCAAATCATCGCACTCGCGCCAAATTTATCGGCAGCAAATAAATATAAGCCGCCGATTCCATTACGGAATTAACCAGAAAATTCATAATTAATCAATATAGGGTGGCAAAAAATTTTGTAGAATTTTTTTGCCACCAGCGGCCTAGTGGGAAAATATTAAATAGTCATAGACCATTTTTAAGTTCAACATCACAATCAAGGAACGGCCATAATAGGCCATTACCCACTAGAATAACAGCCAAAGCTTCAACCGCAAAATAACATTATTCCGTAACCAGGAGAAAATAAAAAACCTTTACCCTGTAATTTCTTATACGATGCACCGTTTCATCTACTGTTAATGGTAAACTAACCTGATTACATTAAATCAAGCCAATCTTCCATAGGCCTTAGATTCGTCAGTAAGAAATAGCCAGATCGAACAGATATTTTCACGAGGCATTTCTGTGCCCTGCCTCGGCAATATCTGACTAAATTTTCAAATCATCGCACTCGCGCCAAATTTATCGTGAGTGCGATGATTGAAAATTTTAGGTCAGATATTGCCGAGGCAGGGACAGAAATGCCGCGTGAAAATATCTGTTCCGATCTGGCTATTTCTTACTGACGAATCTAAGGGCCTATGAAAGATTGGCTTGATTTAATTTAATCAGGTTAGTTTACCATTAAACAGTAGATGAAACGGTGCATCGTATAAGAAATTACAGGGTAAAGGTTTTTTAATTTTCTCCTGGTTTACGGAATTAATGTTATTTTGCGGTTGAAGCTTTGGCTGTTATTTCTAGTGGGTGAATGGCCTATTATGGCCGTTCCTTGATTGTGATGTTGAACTTAAAAATGTCTATGACTATTTAATTATTTTCCCACTAGGCCGCTGGTGGCAAAAAAATTCTACAAAATTTTTTGCCACCCTATATTGATTAATTATGAATTTTCTGGTTAATTCCGTAATGGAATCGGCGGCTTATATTTATTTGCTGCCGATAATTTGGCGCGAGTGCGATGATTTGAAAATTTTAGGTCAGATATTGCCGAGCAGGGACAGAAATGCCTCGTGAAAATATCTGTTCCGATCTGGCTATTTCTTACTGACGAATCTAAGGGCCTATGGAAGATTGGCTTGATTTAATTAATCAGGTTAGTTTACCATTAAACAGTAGATGAAACGGTGCATCGTATAAGAATTACAGGGTAAAGGTTTTTTAATTTTCTCCTGGTTTACGGAATTAATGTTATTTTGCGGTTGAAGCTTTGGCTGTTATTTCTAGTGGGTGAATGGCCTATTATGGCCGTTCCTTGATTGTGATGAGGCATACATATATATATATATATATATATACATATATACACAAGTGCTCCGTTCAGTGAGAGATAAATATGAATTTAATACACAACCGAAAGTTCTACTAATAGTAGCTTTGTCGGTATATATATATATATATATATATATATATATATTATATATATATATATATACATATATATATATATTTATATGCGCGCGCGCGTGTACGTATATATATATATATATATATATATATATGTGTGTATGTATGTATATATGTATGTATATATGTAGGTATGCGTGTATGTATGTAGGTAGGAAGGTATGCATGTATGTAGGTAGGTAAGTAGGTAGATATAGTTGTGCCCTGTATGTGCATATGGTTAAAGATTTGTACGTATATACTTATATATTTATAAACTTACATGTTTGTGTACCAAAACTTAAATATTTGCAATATATATATATTTTTATAAACGCATATTGACCTACAGTAACAGTACACAAATAAACATGCATATTTTTTTTTCTTTAGAGCTTTTAATATTATATATATATATATATATATATAATATACAGAGAGAGAGAGAGAGAGAGAGAGAGATACATATATATACATATATATATACATATATATATATATATAATATATATATATATATATATATATATATACATACATACATATGTACATATATACATACATGTATATATATTAACATATATATATATATATGTATACATTTATGTGCATATACTTATGTATGTATGTATATTATACCAGCTTAAAAATCGGTATATACATAATTAGCCAAGTCTATTTTTAAACGAAGAAGTATTTTCAACCCTCCCTCGTTTCAAAGGTTGGTGCCTCTTCTCACGTTTAACTTGCCATACCCTATACCTTACCTACACAACATTTTATTCAACCCTTCCTTATCCCTGTACATTTATCTATCGCACAACGCAGGCGTCTTATTTTTACTTGATTTTTCAAGGGTACAAATTGGATGGAGAAAGAAGCCTTATTTTGCAAGATGATACGGTAACTGAAAAGGGAGAAGCGTAGCATATTGCATGCCTGGCACATATTTTCACACATCCCTATAAATCCCTTTTCTTTCTCCTAGCCCCTACGATGCGTTAACCCTGATAAAGCAGTTGACTACCGCTACTGCTGTTACTGTAGCTGCTTATTCTCAGCCTCCCTGTTGTTGTTTAGATAAAACAGCTGTTGCAACATCAGTTCAGGTACATACATATATTGTCACCCCACCGCACTCCACTTCTTTTCCTTCTCTTTTTTCTCTTTTTCTTATTACTATCTGCCTTTCTTCCTATATTTATTTTCTTCTTTCTTTTTTCCTGCCACGAGCATTCCTTAGAAATCATATATACATTCTTACACAAACATAAGCAGGCATACAGTCACACACGAATAACGTAAATACGTAATTATCCACACATACATACATACATACATACATACATACATACATACATACGCGTGCATACACGTACGTCTACGCACGTGCATAGACAAGCACACTCACACACACAAGCACACGCACTCACATACACACAGATATGTGTTTGTGTGTGACAAATGAATATGTATATCTGTGTGCGTGTGTGAATACGTATATCTGTGTGAGGGTGTGCATTCATGTGTGCATATATATATATGAAATCTTTTACTCATTTTAGTCATTACATTGCGGCCATGCTGGGGCACTGCCTCGAAAAAATATGTATGTATATATACATATAAATGTGGGTGTGTGTAAATATATGTATACATATACATATATTATCGTATGTATGTATGCATGTATATATGTGTGTATTTATATAAATTTATACAAATAAGGATAAGATCGTTATTTAAATATCGAACTTATCAAGTGGCCAACATGGGAATAAAAACCTTCAAAGATAACAATTATTATTAAAATTATAATTTAGGGTATCTAAGAGATACCCACCCGCTGGAAATAGCAGCCAAAACTTGACTCTAAAACAACATTAAATGTTCATACAGCACCAGGAGAGATATGTATATTTATATATATAGACATACATATACATATATACCTACATTCATATGTACACACACACACACACATACACACACACACACGCACACACACACACACACACACACACACACAGACGCAAGAATACCTGAACTTAGGTCGGTAATTGGTTTGAAGACATGCGGAATTTAACTCGAAAAATGACATTACACAAAACATTTAAAACATTTTTATTTACTTTTATCTCTTTTAAATGGTTTGTGCATATTTTCTTATGGATTTTATTTGATTTGCTACTACGTTATTGGGTTCTTAGTGTTTTCTTAAAAATTTTAATTTATATGCTTTTAAATATCTACGTAGAGTCCGTCATAAATTGGAATAAATCGACTGAACTTGAGGTTTATCTATTTATATCTTTTATAAATATTATTTTAAAGGAAATATTATGAAAGTAAAAATTATGCTGTCGAAAAAGACGTACCTCGAACCGACGTAAGTTGAGGTATGTCTAATACACACATACACAACACATTCTCTCTCTCTTTTTCTCTCTATCTCACAGACACACAGTCTCTCTCTCTTTCTCTTTTCCCTTCTCTCACACACATTCCCTCTCTCTTTCTCTCTCTCAGACACATATTCACGCGCACACACATATACACGGGCCCGCACTAGAAGATGAGGAAAGAGATGGAGAAAAATTTTGTAAAAGAGGAATGAGTGAATGAAAGTGAGTTAGATATATAATTAGTTGTTTGTATGTTTACACTAAGCGATATGTTTGTAGGTGCGCATGTTTATGAGAGCCAACGAGAGCGTACATAAATGAAGACCCCCCCCCCCCCCATTTCAGGAAAATATTTTAATGAAATACATTCGCTTTCCCTTACTGAAAATGGAATTTAATATTCGTTCTTTTTATTCTTTTATTCTTTTGCTTGTTTCAGTCATTTGAATGCGACCATGTTAGAGTAAATCGACTCTACTAGGGCGTATTCTTCGTAAGCCTTGTACTTATTATATCGGTCTGTTTTGGCGAACTGCTAAGTTACGTGGATATAAACACACCAGCATCGGTTGTCAAACGCTGGCTGGGGGACAAACACACACACACACACACAACACACACACACACACACACACACACATCGTTGCTATTTTTCAAAAGTGTCGTAAGCCTAAAACGTTGCTCTTACAGAAAAATAGTGTGCTTACACTTTGACAATTTTCGATATCATGGCACCTGAAGCAGCTGGAGATACGATAGTTTGACCAAAAGAACCGGCTCTTGCAAGCAAAAATAAATAATTTAAAAAATAATGCATTTGGCCTTATTTGGACACACAACAGTTTAACATTATAGCAACGATATATATATATACATATATATATATATATATATATATATATATATATATATACGACGGGCTTCTTCTAGTTTCTGTCTACTAAATCCACTCGCATGGAGGCTATAGCAGAAGACACTTGCTCAGGTGTCACGCAGTGAGACTGAACCCGGAACCATGTGGTTGAGAAGCAAGCTGCTTACCACACAGCCACACCTGCACCTTTATTTTGTTTATATTAATTTTTTTTCATATATAGTCATATAAGAGAATCGACAATTTTTAAATATTCATAATTTACCGCTAACTAGGAGCAGGTGTGGCTATCTGGTAAAATGTTTGCTCCCCTCCCTCAAACGGCATGGTTCTAGGTTCAATCACACAGTGTGACACCTTGAGCGAGTGCCTTCTGTTTTAACCTCTAAAACACAAAAAGCCTTGTGGGTGGAACTGGTACGCGCAGATACATACATGTATGTGTCTTTGTCTTTGTGACTGCCCCCTACAACTGCTTGTAAACTGGTGTTGGTTTGTTTTCGTCTTCGTACCTTAGTAGTTCGGCAAAAGAGACCAGCGGAATAGGTATCAGGTTTTAAAAAAAATTTAAATCAATATTAGAATGTTGTGAGGTAGCGAACTGGCAGACTCTTAGCATGCCGGGGAAAATGCTTAGCGGTATTACGTCCGTCATTATGCTCTGAGTTCAAATTCCGCTGAGATCGACTTTGCCTTGGTCGATAAAATCGACTTAGCCCCACCCGAATTATTTCTGGCCTTGTGCCTAAATTTGAAGCTATTATTTATTGCACCGAGATCGACTTTGCCTTTCATCCTTTCAAGGTCGTTTAAATAAGTACCAGTTGAGCACTGGGGTTGATGTAATCGAGTTAGCCCCATCCCAAATTTGCTGACCTTGTGCCTAAATTTGAAACTAATATTTATTACGCCGAGATTGACTTTGCCTTTCATCCGTTCGGGGTCGATAAAATAAGTACCAGTTGAATACCTGGGTCGATGTAATTGGCTTAACCCTCTTCCTCAAAATTGCTGGCCTTGTGCCCAAATTTGCAGCCAATATTAGAAAATCTGGTCAAAGGCGGCGAGCTGGCAGAGTGGTTAGTACGTCGGGCAAAATGCTTAGCGTCATTTCGTCCGTCTTTACGTACCGAGTTTAAATTCCGTCGAGGTTAGCTTTACCTGTCATCTTTCAGGGTTGATAAAATTAGCACTATTTGAACACTGTGGTCAATTTAATCGACTTGGCTTCTCTCATTAGCAAGCCGGGTAAAATGCTTAGCGTCATTTCGCCCGTCTTTAGGTTCTGAGTTTAAATTCTGTCGAGGTCAACTTTGCTTTTCATGCTTTGGGTTCGATAAAATTAGGACCATTTGAGCACTGAGGCCGATATAATCGATTTGGTCTCTTCCCTAAAACCGCTGACCTTGTACTAAAATCTGAAACTAACATTAGAATGTTGGATTAGTAGAATCGGTAGAATGAAGCATAGAATGGCTGTGTTTTCTCGAAACTCTTAAAGTTTTGAATTCTAACCTCACCAGGTGCAATGTATAAATAAGCAATCAAAGAGAGAGCAGACTTAAATCAACTACAACACAATTTGTAGGTTTCTGCTCGTTTAATAATCTCTCTATATATAAAACTGAGAATGTGTGTCTGTCTGTCTGTTTGTCTGTCTGTTTGTCTGTTTGTCTGTCTGTCTGTGTGTTTCCCTAAAACTTGAGAACTACACAACCAATTTCATTCAAATTTTACACATGCCTTACTTAGGGACCATGTAGTTTCATGAGCTAAAAAAAATGTTCAACTTCTTACCTAGAGCGAGCCCATAGCAATATCATATCTTCTCCACTATTTCAGTGTTACGTGTTAAAAGTGAAACAAAAACATTTCTCTATTTTCTGTCATATGCTTTCACTTTAACAATAAAAATAATAATAACAATTGAATTATATGTAGTAAGTAATGATTAAAAATCAAACTAAAGTATAATATAATCGTAACATAACAAAAGTAAAAATAGCAATTGGTATAAAATTGCATCAATGGCTTGAACTTGAATAAGTGGTTTCACATGAATGGAAATAAATTAAAAATAAAATTAGCGTGCAGAAATGGAATAGTCCAGATGGATAATAAAAAATTAAATTAAAGAAAAGGCTATTGTCTATAAAGTATACAATGTAGAGAAAAAAGATTTGAACACCTGGCGGAAAGCACCATCGAAAAGTGTCTTGGTGCGACTATGAAAGATATCTAACCAGAGGCGGTAAATTCGCCACAATAGAAGCAAGTTTCGAGTCAACGGAGCGTGCAAGGGAGTACTCGACTCGAACTTGCAAAGTGGAAATATTTTATTTTTACCTTTATATCTGGGACGTAGGACGTGCCGGATAAAAATTAAAACTGCCCCCACCCCAAAAGTTGAGGTAGGCTGGATTGTAGCCACACTTCTATACAAGAGGGAGGACAAGATTCAATTTATCGAAATTGCAAGAGACGGGCTTACAATTCCAGTCTGTTATATATTTTGAGTATTGTTATCACTAGCGATATGAAGATATAACTTTGTATTTTGTATTTTATGTATATATATATAGATGTACATGTAATATGTACACATATATATACACATATATACATGCACTAGCACTATGGCCCGGCAACGACGGGTCATAATGCTAGTTTATTATAAAATCATGTTAGGGCGGCGAGCTGGCAGAACTGTTAGCATGCCAAGCAAAATGCTTAACGGCATGTCATTTGCTTTTACGTTTTGAGTTCAAATTTCGCCGAAGTCGATGTTGCCTTTCATCTTTT
>NC_042998.1:167859464-167886964 GCF_006345805.1 Octopus sinensis
AGTGTCTTCTACTAATAGCCTCGGGCCGACCAAAGCCCGATTTGGATTTGGTAGACTGAAACTGAAAGAGATCCGTCGTATATATATATATATATATATATATGTGTGTGTGTGTGTGTGTGTGTGTATATGTGTGTCTATATGTGTATCTGTGTTTCTGTGTCTGTGTCCCCCCACCATCGCTTGACAGCCGATGTTGGTGTATTTATGCCCCCGTAACTTACCGGTTCGCCAAATGAGACTGATAGAATAAATACTAGGCTTACAAAGAAGTCCTGGGGCTGATTTGTTCGACTAAAGGCGGTGTTCCAGCATGGTCGTAGTCAAATGACTGAAACAAGTAAGAGAATATGTATGTGTATATGTATGTATATATATATATATATATATATATATATATGTGTGTATGTATATAATATCTATCTATACATACATACATACATACATACATACATACATATATATATATATATATATATATATATTATATATATATATATATAATATATATATATAAACATATATATATGTATGTATGTGTACATATATTTATATTGTATACACACGTACATATATATTGGGTTGGCAAGAAAGTAATGTCGTTTTTCGCAAATACGTAGAGTTATGATTCTTTGAATGACTTTTGTCAATCTTATGAATTTTTCATTTTGACATTTGATAGTTGTTACTTTTAGCTTATTTTAGAAGCAAATAGCGCGTAATTTTGTTCACAGCTGTTTGTTCAGTGTCAATTTTAACATGGAGTACAAAAACGAACGTTTTCACCATATTTGCCTCGTTTATTTCCGGAAGGGCAAGAAAGCTACTGTGTCTCACAAAGAGATATGTGAAGTTTATGGTGTTGATTACGTAATAGAACGCACAAGTCAGAAATGGTTTAAAAATTCTATTCTGGAGATGTTTCACTCAAGGTTGACCAACGTTCTGGTCGGCCTACTGCAGTCGATGATGATCGAATCAAAGCCATAATTGAATCTGATTGTTATATAACTGCAAGGGATTGCAGAGATGTTAAATATATTACACACAATTGAAAATCACTTAAAATGTCTTGGACTCGTTAAGAAGCTCGATATTTGGGTTAAGCATAATTTGAAAGATATTTGCGATATGCATCTCTAGCGCAATGAAATCGCCCTTTTTTAAACGAATCATCACCGGTAATGAAAATGGATTGTCTACAATTGCATCATAGTCCATGCGTAATGAACCAACATAAACTACATCAAAAGTTGAATTGCACCAAAAAGTCATGCTGTCAATTTAGTGGGATTACAAAGGTAGTGTGTATTTTGAGCTGCTTCCAAGGACCTAAACGATTAATTCAGATGTTTACTGTCAGCAACTAATGAAACTGGAGAAAGCAACCAAAGAAAAACGGCCAAAATTGGCAAATCGTAAAGGAATCATGTTCCACCATGACAATACTTGACCACACACGTCTTTGCTTTCCCGGGAAAATTATTGGATCTTGGTTGGGAAGTGATGTCACATCCACCATAGAGCCCTAATCTTGCACCATCAGATTACCATTTATTTCGAAGTTTGCAAAATTCTTTCAATAGTAAAACTTTCAATAATGGTGATGAGCTGAGATTGCCCTTGCTTCAGTTTTTGGCTAATAAGGACCAGAAGTTCTAAGAGTGCAGAATCATGAAGTTGCCAGAAAGATGGCAAAAGGTCATCGAACAAAATGGAAAATATATGATTGATTAAAGTTCTTTCTTTGTATGTGAAAAATGACTTTTATTTCACATTAAAAACCGAAATTACTTTCTTGCCAACCCAATATGTGTGTGTGTTTGTGTGTATGTATACACATATATTATTGTGTGTGTGAGTATGTATATATATATATATAATATATATATGTATGTATGTATCATATATATATATGTGTACTATATATATATATATATATATGATAATACATATATATATACATACTCACACACAATAATATATGTGTATACATACACACAAACACACACACACACATATATGTATACATATATAATCATATATGTACACATATATGTATGTGTGTGTGTGCATATTTTCAAAGCAGATTCAAAATACAACCACCTACTCAGAATGAACTATGTGCAAGTGGCTGAGTATTTCACAGGTACTTGTACTCTTAAATGAAACTCTTGATAGAATCAATGTACCGAAATGCAGATCAAAGGTTGCTTTTTGAATAACAGGTACAATCCATCAGACAGGCTTCCAAACAATCATGCTGGGGTACCGCTTTGAAGAATTTTTAGTCGAATAAATCGACTCATAATTTTTTTTAAAGCGTGATACTTATTCTATAGCCAAACTGCTAAGTTACGGTGAGGTGAACACACCAACACTGGTTGTCAAGCTGTAGTGGAAAGCAGAGACAGAAAGACACACACATACACACACATCTATATGTATGTTTGAATGTGCACGCGCGCGTGTGTGTGTGTGTACGGTGATGTTTCAATTTCCGTCATCCAAACCAAAGACATTTGCCCAAATGCTGCAGTGGAGCTGAATCCGGAACTATGTAGCTAGGAGCAAATCTCTTACCTCAAAGCCAAGCCTGCTTTTTTTTAAACTTCTACAATAGAAAAAAAAAAAGAAAATAGGAAACGTTATCTCCGAACGAATTCTAATCGTTGATTTTGTATACAGCTGTTTCAAGATTTGGTAAGAATTCTACTCGCAAAAGTAAGTAACTGAAAAGTTTTTGTATAAATGTAATTGTTTTGAAAATTTTGTTCACAGAATAAAAAAAATGCAGATTGTAATTACCATAGGTGACCGCAGAGAGAAGAAAATGTGAGCATTAATTTATATATAGTTAAGCGATATTATATGAGACTACATGCATATTTTCACATAGATACGATGTTATATGAGACTATATACATATTCACAAACATACAAGCATAGACAAGACTAGACAAGATAGTATTTAAAAAACGGAAAGAAATAATGAATAAGGTGTTATTTTGTGGCTTTACTGAAAGAAGAAAAAATGTCGACGTTTCTGTTGTTAGTTCTTCTTCTTTTCAAAGAAAAAGATATGCATGGTATGAGTCATGTTATTTACCAGGAAGTTTGTTACTATTTCAAAGGAAAAACTACTAAATTACATAAAATGCAAGTCTGTTTTGTAAATTGTAGGTATAATAGCGCGTGAGTATGTGTGAGTGTGTGTGTGAGTGAGTGAGTGAGCGTGTGTGTGTGTGTGTGTGTGTGTGTGTGTGTGTGTGTGTGTGTGTGTGTGTGTGTCTGTGTCTGTCTAAACAAATATGATTTGTCTAATACGCATTTGAACGAAAATAACTTCCCACATTCATTGAATTTTCTGCTATTATAATGATAATATTAATACAAAATAAGACACATAAATGGAATCAGTGAGTTGTAGATTATGAATTTCTTTTTGACTACAATATAATTATAGTCAAAAATGTATTCACAGCACTGATTCGTGGGTGTATTAATGCACTTTAAATGAGAACAGCCTTCCATAGCGAGTGAGGCAGAAAAATTATAATAATTGTAAAAGGGATAGTTGTTTATAATTCATGTAGCTTATTTTTACTTTGGAAATATAACACCGTAAATCAAGACTTGGGGAAAAGTAAGGAAAAGTTTCAGTGAGATCAAATTCCATCTAAATGCGATCAAGTCTCGTTCATTTTTTTTTTTTTGTATACAGATTGCTAATGTAGACGAGACTACAAAAAGAATTTCTACAAGGGCAGAGAAGGCCATTACTCAACCAATTGCCACTGATAAAGAAAGAGCTGAAATATCAAATAAAATCAAGTGATTCTGCCGCATCAAATCGTCGACCAGGGTATCGGAAGAAATACTTAGTAGAGTTTGTTCTTGGTGTTTTACGTTCTGAGTTCAAATCATGCCGAGTTCAAGTCTACCTTTGATCTTTTTGAAGTACCAGTCAAATACTAAGATCGATAGTATCGATTATCCCCTTCCCGTCAAAAACTGCTAACCTATATCAGAAATCATCATTTGGCTATGGTTTGGAATATTAGTAAGAGAGGCACCTACTTCGCCGAGGTTAATAATCTATAAAACAAGGCGAGCAAACAATTCTGAAAGAACTTCCCAAAGAAATTTTTATGTCAGTAATGAAACATGAACTTGAAAATAGTGAAGAACACTTGTGTGACTAGTTAGTTTACAGCAAAAACAAAATGGCGTTTTATTGGGGAGGACCTCTGTTTCCCGTATCATCTGATAGCAAACTTCCATATCAACGTTGTTCGCTCTTTTTACTTTCCAGGGGTAAATTATAGGTGGACGAGATTCACAGAAAAGTTATCCGAACATGGTATTAGTGTTCATCACAAACTATCTTATGACAAATGATGAAACTTGGAATTATGATTATCGTATAAACCATCTGCTGATGGGTAAACGTCACAAATGAACATGGATCATACTTTGATCAAATAAATCAGTTTTCTAACACATCTGAAACATTTTATTGTTACCTTTGAAATACGATATTTCATGCGTGACAACCTAATACACGCGCACACACACACACACACACACACACACATGTATGCATATATGTATATGTATATATATGTGTGTGTATTTACTTTTTTCAGTCATTTGACTGCATCCATATTGGACCACAGCCTTTATCATATATATATATATATATATATATATATGTATGTATGTATGTATATGTATCATATGCACGATGGGTTTCCTATCATATGCACGATGCAGTTTCCTTCTACCAAATTCATTCATAAGGCATTAGTCGGCACGGGACTATAGCAGAAGATACTTGCCCAGGTGCCTCTTACTGGGACTGAACTGGAAACCAGTGGTTGTAAAGCGAAAATTTTAACCATATAACCATGCCTGCGCAGCATGAAGTTATTCTGTCGTTCTAACCCATTTGCTGCATTTTCTCAATGTGCCTGTCTTTCTTGTCTCTTAATATGGTGTTAGTGAAGCTAAAAGTTAAAAATGAAGTTACTTCTTAATTGGGATTTATTCAAAATTTCTATTTCATATCTAGTAGTAGCCCATCAACGTCGACAAATTTTATTTTTGTTATTCGAAAGATTACAAAAAAATAAATTCACCTGTAATTAATATAATACGCCCTTTTGAAGACTAGCTCGACTCCTGGGCCCGGTTTCCCGGTTTCTATGGAGTATGTGTTCCCCAGCTGGACGGGACGCCAGTCCATCGCAGCGTTAATCATTTTTTTACCAGCTGAGTGGGCTGGAGCAACGTGAAATGAAGAGTTTTGCTCGAGAACACAACGTGTCGCCCGGTTCAGGAATCGAAACCACAATCTTACGATTATGGTGCTGACACCTTAAACACTAAGCCACGAGGCTCCACATAATTAATATAGTAAATGTAATATTTTTGATTAGGTTAAGTAAAACGTTTTATAATGTTTTGATTTGATGATACTATAACATTTTATATATATATTACCACGTTTGTGTATGTGTGAGTGTCTATGTTTGTTTGTGTGATTTTAGTCACTAAAGCCAACCATTGTGTTTCCATAAGGATGCTTATTGTGTTCCCAATGAATTTTGTGCGACTGAACAAAGTCATAAAACTGATTCATAAAAATATTTGCAACGATATAAAACCAAATAAACTTACGTAAAAGTTTTTGAACGACTCATTGTTGGTCTGATGATATTCAGAAACGAATGACGCATATATTTAAATATCAAAAATAGCAATTATTTTTTCATAGACATCCCACATGTATCATGGCTCTGTCGTATGATGTTTGCTTCCCAATCACACGGTTTCGAGTTCAGTATCTCTGCGTGGCACCTTGTGTGGGTGTCTTTTATAATAGCCCAGAATAACCAGAGTCTTGTGAGCGAGTGAAATTGCTAGACGGAAACTGAAAGAAGCCCACTCCCCGAGTTTATACACACACACACACAAACACATGGAAAATTATAACTGTCATTAAATGTGACTAGGGTGTTAGAACACCTGCATTGTTAGAAATAGTACTAAAAAGTATTGATGCTGTAGTTAAAGCGCATATTTGTATGTGTATGTCTATATATATATATATATATATACTATATATATATATATATATATATATATATACAGTGGCGGACAGGCTAGATATTCTAATTGAGACACTTTTCATTAGGTTGTCTAATATATTTTTGGGGTGCTTAGAATTAATGTCTATATATCTAAGGGATTCATTTGGTTTATGGTACATATATACGTGTATATTGTAAGTGCGTGTCCTTGTCCCCCCACTACTTGATAACTAGTGTTTGTTTACGTCCCCATAACTTATCGGTTCGACGGACAAGATCGACAAAATAACTACCAGATCAAAAAAAAAAAGAAGAAAGAAATAGAAGACAATAGATAAGTATCGGGGTCAGATTGTTCGACTAAGCCAGTTAGAATGGTGTCCCATCGTGGTCGCAGTCCGATGACTGAAGCAAGAAACCAATAGAATAAGTACTAGGCTTACTAAGAAGTACTGGGGTCGATTTGTTCGACTAAATGCGGTGCTCCAGCATGGTGGAAGTCAAATAACTGAAACAAGTAAAATAAAAAAAGAATATATAGATAGATATGTATGTATATATATATATATAAATATAAATATATCTATCTATCTATCTATCTATCTATCTATTTATCTATCTATCTATCTATCTATCTATCTATCTATCTATCTATCTATCTATCTGTCTATCTATCTATCTATCTATCTATCTATCTATCTATCTATCTATCTATCTGTCTGTCTGAATGTCTATCTATCTATCTATCTATCTATCTATCTATCTATCTATCTATCTATCTCTATCTATCTATCTATCTATCTATCTATCTATCTATATTATATATATATAATATATATATATATATCAGATGTACTTGCCTAGCAAGTGCTTTGAACTGAGACCGTGTGTTGAAATTGAAACAATTACTTATGGAAGACACACTTTACCCATTCAAAAACACAAAGACTGTCAACTTCACTTAAACCTTTGTTATTTGGTGTCCACTGAGTTGCAGTAGAACCGTGTCAGTGACCATGTCGCAATTGGTGCGAAGAAAATTTTGATACTAAATGTGTTAGTAACGTTAACAGTCTTTGTGGCTTATATGTGTCTTCCAAACTACAATGGCTAGGTATTAATACATACATACATACATACATACATACATACATACATACATACATACATACATACATTCATACACACATACATACATACATACATACATACATACATACATACATACATACATACATACATACATACATACATACATACATACATACATACATATCATTTAAGTATATATGATCTTCCCTAGGTATACAAAATATAGACATGAGGATACATACATAAAACAAAAGCATACGAATCTGCATGTATACATACATATATACATATAAAAATACCCTGCTGATGTTGTTGAAATTCCGATGAAGGAACCTTGGATCTGGGTTAGAAACCGGCTCATTCTCTATTAGCTAGAAATCTTGAAATAAAACTGAATAATGGCATACATACATATATACATACATATTTATTTCATCATGCAACAATAGTATAATACTCAGTATATTAAAGTTTTTTTATTTGTGAATACTGTATATTACTGTGTTAACAGTGCTCTTAAATCAGGTGAAAAGGTCATCTCTATAGATCTTCCTTAGAAATCATATCCAGCACTGACTTTGTTACAAGTCATTAATATTTACGTACCAGTTCCAGGAATGTGATAAATATGTAAATTGGTATATCCAATAACTTTACACCGCGACATGCAGTAACTAATTAAGCAATGAGTTCGGCGATGATTAATGATTTGGTTGGATGCTGATGAAGGAGCAAAACTCCTGAAATATGGCATATACGTCGATAACCCATTTTTCATTTTCGATCTTATAGTTGTTTGTATCAGGAGTCTCGGATACGAAACGTCGGCTATAATTTCTATGGAAAATCTGTAGAGATGATCTTAACATGTGATACACATACACACACACACATATTATTTTATTTATTTTCTTTTCTTATCGGTTTCAGCTCAAAGCTAGGGCCATGCTGAGGCACCGCCGTTTTGCTACACATGTTATTGAGAGCCTACGCTGATATGTGGCATTTGGTGAATAAGGAAGTTTGATGTCACAGCACTCATTTGCGCCTCCCTGACGCAAGACAGGTTCATCTGGGACTCTCGACAGGTAGCGATTCAGTTTCGCTTTGAAAACACCTACATCCACTTTGTGTAGGTCCCTTAGGCCCTGTGGGAGGATATCAAAAAGCTGTGGGCCCTTGAAATCCAGGCTGTTGCAGTAACTGGTCCCGAAGCGCGACGGTATTGTTAGGAACTTTGGCACTGTGAAGTAGCGACCCATTCTGGCATTTGTGTAACTTTCAATGCCAAAATTTTGCACAATCTTTTGCAGGATCTTCCAGATGTATATTAGTGCATATCTTTCGCGCCTTCGCTCCAGGGGATAGATTCTTAGCTGTTTCCTTTCCCAGTAGCTGAGCTGTTGCAATGAGACGATCTTGTTTGTGACGCTTTGCTGGATTGCACCAAGGTCTGCTGTTAATTTTACACTGTGGGATGACCATAGTTGGGAGTAGTAGTTCAGGTGGCTGAGGACCATCATGGTTTCCCTTTCTCTGGTTTCGAAGGTTCTCAGGATCCAGCCAGCCGTCAACACTTTGTCGCCATCTTGGTAATGTGCACTTGGAAAGAGGTATCATCACTCATGTCGATATCCAGGTCACGCACTGACTTAGGTTTGGGGATTGTAATCCCCGCTGGGCCAGTGTACTCTGTAAGGCTTTCGTTCAGTTTCAGCCATTAGCCATGCGGCTGCACTTCATATTAATAACAGTTCTCCTGGGGCTACAAGCTACAGTAGCATCCACCCTTAGTGGTTAGCCACATTTAAGTGGCAAATATACTTCACATTGTCGTGCGGCTACTGTTTATACCTCGTTCAGAGATTTATTATTAATAACAACCTCTAAGATGTAATCAGTTTTGTTGTAAATTAATTTTTAATAAAAATTCCTAATTGCAGATATATGTAATCGGTTCCAAATGTCAACATTTCTCTGGTTCTAATCAGATTCAATCTATCCCTATCCATGTAGAATTCCTAAAATGTTGCGACGCAAATCAAATTACCATTAGGTAAATTACTATACTTCATCTCTCATCTCATGTCATCTCATTTCATCTCTCTCTCTCTCTCTCTCTCTCTCTCTCTCTCTCTCTCTCTCTCTCTCTTTCTACCTCTCCTTAAATATATATATATATATATCAGGCTGAGTAAAAATTAAGCAACGTTTTGAACCATGAAGAATTTGTGCCGGATTTTTGCAGAGTTTTGAATTTTTGTTAAACATTTTTTTGCAGTTGCCTGATAATATAGACATAGACTCGCTCAAATCCATCAATAAATTAACATTGATTTTTTTCACCGTTGTTACAATCATCGCAGATCGAGTTATTCGTGAATTTTGTTCGTGTGAATGGTTAGTCAAAGTTGTATTTGTTATTAACTGTTGTGTCTTAAGACACTTGTTTTTGCTGCTATACGACAGTTTTGTTAACGCTGTCCCCCTTGTTTGAAGTGGGAAGCGCAGTTAAAATGGGAAGAATTAGCTACACTGACCTGTCATTGTATGAGGAAGAGCTGGTGAGATGTATAGACGAAATAGATATATATATATATAGATATATATATATATATATATATATATATATATATATATATATATATATATAGAGAGAGAGAGAGGAGAGAGAGAGAGAGAGAGAGAGGAGAGAGAGAGAGAGAGAAAGGAGGAGTTTCACAGAGGTAGTGAGACGGCAGTCTGAAGATATGCATTTGGAGGGAATTGAAAGATTCCAAGAAATGATGAAAAGGTGGGGGAACAATGTCAAGGTATCCCCTCTCGGGGAAACTACCAAAGGGACAGCCAAAGAATGGTGCTGTATATAATATACAACATAAGACTGCATCGCATAGAGGTGGCTATGAGAGCTGAAGTGGAGAGGTCTCTGCAGCCCATTTAGAAAGTGGTGGATTACCTAGCTAGAGGGAGAAAGTTCGCAACTGTGGAGGTGCGGTTTGCATCCGAGGCTGTAGCCAGGCAGCATGCCGTTACTCCCTCAAGACGGAAGCGGTGGACCTTCTAACCATTTTCCTGGGAAGACGTGCTTCTCGGGTAAGGGTAGATGAGATCCCTCCTGAGGTGGATGTTGCCTGGCTGGTAGCCGCCATCCTACTTGGTATGGAGGACAAGATTGTAGTCCTCCAGGCAAAAAGAGTGCCGACAAGAAACTGGCAAAGCCTGGAAATGGTGATCCAGGCTGCTCTGCAGGATCTAGAAAGTATGGGGGGGGGGACCATCCATCACGGTCGACGGAGACATCAAGTTCAGAGTCATGGTGAAGGGCAGGACGCCCAGGTGTTTTAAGTGTGGGGAAAAGGCCACATTAAGGCAGAATGCCCTTCACCCAGTGCAAAGGAACCAAAAGAATAAGTCGCACCTCAACCTCTGGCGAAGTTGTCTACAAGTGAGGAGCCTGGGAAGGAAGACGAGCAGGAATGGACACAAGTTAAAGAAGGAGGAAAACAAAAAAAAGGTCTCAGGAAAAAATGTGAATCCCTATCGATCCCATGATGTCACACCCATCCTGCAATCACCAACACTCCCCTGCAGTCAACAACCCTCTCCCTGAGGTAACCAACCCTCTCTCTGCCCTTCCTGACACAGACAATAACACAAACAGACAGGTGCCCAAAACTCTCCAACCCCCACTCCAAAAGAGTGTTTTGATTTGATGGAAAACTGTGTAACAGAAACATTGGACAAGTAAGTTGCCACCTAAGTTAAAGTATCTTAATTATAAGTAAAAAAAAGTCAAATAGGTGTAAATGAAGTCACTCGGATGTGGGTCGAATGCTTATTTTTACCGAACTCATAAGTTACGGGGATGCAAACACACCAACACCGGTTTCAAACGGTGGTGATGGGGGCACTAACTCTGAAAGAAAGACGCGCGCGCACACACAGACACCATTCTATTTTATTATTCAGTTTTTCATTGTTCCCATTCGTTTGTCCTTTTCTCGTTGCCGCTTATGTGTTTGTATTTGCCTTTCTGTGTTTAGCCGCTTGTGGATAATAAAAAAATTGCTGTTGCAATCATCTGAAATGGAACTGTCAAAGCACGATATTCGAGCAATTTTGATATTCAACTTCAAAAATGGATATAATGCAGCTGAAATCGCTCGCGTTATCAGCGAAACATTGGGTGAGAAAATGACAAGTGAGTGGTAGGCTCGAGAATGGTTTAAATGATTTCACAGTGGAGACCTGATTCTTGAAGTTCGTGAGCGTAGCGGTCGCCCATCTGTCATCGATGACGGTCAACTAAAGACCGTCATTGAGAAAGATCCACGTAAAATCACTCGAGAATTGTCAAAAGAATTTCAAGTTAATCAGAAAACTGCCTGCCACTATTTGCATGCGAATGGAAAATCAAAAAAGCTCGACAAATGGGTACCACACGATTTTGAATGAAAATCAGAAAATGCACTGATATGAAATTTGATCGTCGCTTCTTCTCCGCCACCAGACCGATCCATTTCTCGACTGTATTGTAACTTGCGATGAAAAGTGGATTTTGTACAATAACAAAAAAAAAACAAACCTTCTTCGCAGTGGCTGAACCAAAATAAAATACTGAAAACCTTCCCTAAACCCGAGCTCTTCAAAAAGAAGGCTATAGTAACTGTTTGGTGGTGTAATGCTGGACTCAACCACTATAACTTCTTAAAACCCAGAAAAACTATTACTGCAGTTCCATAAAATTGCTAAAATGAACGTAAAATTGTTACTCCTCCGTCCTAGACTGGTCAACAGAAAAGGGCCAATCATTCTTCATATATATATATATATTATATATATATATATATATAATATATATATATATATATATATATATATATTTGTGTGTGTAAGCATACGATAATGCCAAGAATTTTCTATGTGTGAGAATGTGTAGAAACATATACATGAATACGCACATAGTCGTATCCAGCGAAAATATTCCAATAACCTATACGACAAGCCTTATATCTTTACATCGAATCATGAAATCATATATATATAAGTATGCATTTGGCACCATGCACATTCACACATACGCGTACACAGACATTAAAATTTTTACTAATAACGGCAAAATGTTTGACATTTTGAAGAAGCGGGGGCTAGTCGATTACATTAATCATAGTGCTTGAGTGGTATTTTCTTTTACCGATCCCCAAAGAATACAAACCAAATTTGACCTCGGCGAGATCTGAGCTCAGAACGTGAAAGAGCTGGAAGGAACGCTGTTGAGCATTTGTCCCGACACGAAAGTGACTATACCAGCTAGCAATTCTACATAAACATATAAACATAGGGGAAGTGTAAAATATTTTAAAAGAAGCGAAATAGAGTGTTAGATTGATGAACATCAAGATAACGGTATGATAGGGATTTATTTATACTCATAATCAGGTCATCTAAAAATTACATATTTCAAGTGCCATCAGGGTATCAGAATATTCTATTTTTCATGCAATTTATTTACCATCACGTCTCGTTTTTTATCCACTTTCACATTAATTATCTCTCATTCTCTTTGTGCCTTCCTGGCTATCTCATTTGCGCTTTGCTGTCTATTCGTTCTCTTAGGTTACGTACCTACGTATCTATCTATCTATCTATCTATCTATCTATCTATCTATCTATCTATCTATCTATCTATCTATCTATCTATCTATCTATCTATCTATCTATCTATCTTTCTATCCATCTATCTATCTATCTATCTATCTACCATCTATCTGGTGCCTGTCTCACAACACACACACTCACACACATACACACACACATAGCGCACAAACACACTAACATGCACATATATACACATGTACATGCACTCACCCCTACCCCATATGTTTGTGTATTCGTGTGTGTGTGTGTGTGCGCGCGCGGACGTGTATGTGCCTACACACACATTCACACAAACACGTACTCGCGCATTTATAAATAGTTGTGGTGGAGTTTTTGTAACTGATTTAATTGGAATTTGTATGCTGCGATTAAAATGCATCGCCCTTTGCACTTAACTTTGTGTATGTATAGGTGCACACACGTGTATGTAGGTATGTATGCAAGTTTAAATATACACATATGTGAAGGCGTGTGGCCAAACGTTTAGAGGAGATGAGACACCTTATTCCTGGTTGATCCAATTTTATCACCTGAAAATGAGTTTTCTCTGGTACAGTTCGGCTGCACCCAGACTAGTAGCATGTTTAAATGGCAAGTAAATTTGATGTCTGTGGCACACTATGTAAGCATATGTATTTCTTTACTACCCACAAGGGGCTAAACATAGAGGGGACAAACAAGGACAGACAAAGGGATTAAGTCGATTACATCGACCCCAGTGCGTAACTGGTACTTTATTTATCGACCTCGAAAGGATGAAAGGCAAAGTCGACCTTGGCGGAATTTGAACTCAGAACGTAACGACAGACGAAATACCGCTAAGCATTTTGCCTGGCGCGCTAACGTTTCTGCCAGCTCGCCGCTTACACTATGTAAGCATATATATACATACGAGGAGTAATAAGGAGTTTCTGGCTTAAAGGATGTTGCGAAAGGCCTGGCTGGTGGTCCAGCCTTCCGAGTTCTTTTACAGGGCTGAGAAAAACTGAAGGACTGAAGTTGACAAATTTATTTGTTGCTACCTCGAGGATATGAAACACTACCGTATCTCATTAATTTCTCCCATTTCAATTTTTCCATGAAGAGGGACACCGTTTAAAACGTTAAATTTTCCACTCCTCACGGCAAGTATACTGTACGTATTTTATCGACTTAACTACATAAGTCTTGATGATGGCAGACCAACACCAGCCTCTTTTGTGTCAGTTTGATCATATATATATATATATATATATATATGGGAGAAAGAGAGAGAGAGAGAGAGCGAAAGAGCTCTAGTAATGGAGATGAACGGAGTTCAGGTTGATATAAACATATTTACATGGAACACAAAAAAAAGTCATAGAATAAAATATGTAATTTGAAAACTCGACAGCTATTTCAGGAAGCCCAGGGTTACGTATTAATCGTAATAATTTGAATTGCAAATGAAATGTGCAAAAAAAGTCATAGGTATATAACCAGTAACCAGTTAAAGATATTGCTATAAGTCCGGCTTCCCTTGATAAATTTATTATCATCGACTTCGGCATCGTTTTCATCATCATCATCATCATCATCATTGTCGTCATCATCATCTTCACCATATTCAAGTAAGTGTTTCAGCCTGATCCGGTCACTCTAAAGCAGCTGGATTCGCCTAGATCAGGACTTCTAGGTATCGTGCTGCTGTTTTTGAAATGCTACCTTTAATGACGATTGAACTCAGATCACTTTTGAGTGATCTTATTACCCTGAGCTGCGGTGTATATCATTTGATTACAAAGACCAACGAGAGAATCTGGCCTGCGGATCTATTTCAAACAGGGTTTCACTCCTATTATTTATTCTCTGTTTAGTGGTTTATATTACCTCTTTTGAGCTTTAGCTATCCATTCTCTTTGTAATATATTACGTTCACTAACGCGACGAGCTGGCAGAATCGTTAACAGGCCGGGGAAAATGCTTAGCAACATTTCAACTGTCTTTATATTCTGAGTTCAAATTCTGCCGAGATCGACTTTATCTTTAATTCATTTTGGGATCGATAAAATAAGTATCAGTTAAGGACTGGGGTCTATATGATTGACCTACCCCATCTCTGGAATTGCCAGCTTTGTACCAAAATTTGAAAGCAATATACATTAAGGTGGCGAGCTGGCAGAATCGTTACCGCGTCGGGCAAAATGCTTACCAACATTTCGTCCTTCTTCACGTTGTGAGTTCAAATACCACGAGGGTCGACTTCCCATTTCATCCTTTCGGGGTCGATGAAATGAGTACCATTTGAACACTGGGTCAATGTAATGGATTGCCACCCTCCCTACAATTGCTGGTCTCCTACTAAATTTCATCATGTTCATTTACATTCAAATCCACCACCGGTCCGCTCTACCGTTCATTATTCCATCGCTGATAGCTTATATATACATATGGGGGATTAATGTAGCTAATTAACATTTGATGGTAGTCCAAAGTCTGGCCACGATCTGATGACTCAAACGAGTAAAAGAATGTATGATATAAATACAATATAAACAGAGACGAAAACAATAGACTCTGATAATAGGTTAAATAAAATACTTGGTGGCGAAGTTTCGTAACTAAGATAATATTGTAACCAATCGTGTGTGTATGATTGTGTGTGTGCATGTGCATGTGTGTGTCTATGTGTGGTGTGTGTGTGCGTACGTGTGTGTGTGTGTCAGTTGTGTGTGTGTGTGTCAGTTTGTGTGTGTGTACACGCGTGTGTGCCTAAAAAGAATGCAGAAAAGAACAAAAATAGAAAGAGAGAGAAAATAATGATTACACACACACAAACACACACACATACACTCACACACACATATCTATACATCTATATACATATATACATATATATATATGCATTCATACATACATATATACATACACACACATACATACACACATACATACATACATACATACATACATACATACATACATACTTACATACACACACACACAAACACACGCACACACACACACACACACACACACACACACACACACACACACACACACATATATATATATATATGTTTGTCGAAGATAAAAGAACGTTAGTAACTTGCCATCTTTGGACACGTCATACCATTGATATTTTATCAAAATCTTAATTTCATTATCAGCAGATTAGCTACTTTTCGACTTTTGTCTTTACTTTCGTTCATACAACACACACACATACACACATACACACACACATACACGCACACACACACACACAAACACACACATTTTTACATTCACACACATATAAGATGCTAATGTTACATTTGTAATTATTTTGCTGTTATGAGTTTTATCTCTATTGTTGTTGTTGTTGCTGTTGCTGTTAAATGTGGAAATTACTAACACTTTAAGAGCACTAACATGCCTGATCCCGTTTACTTTATAAGCAAATGTCTTCTTATCTTAAATTTGTTCATACATGTTTGTGTGTGTGTGTGTTGTGTGTGTGTGTGTATGTGTAAACATGTATGTATGTGTACATGAGTGTTTATATGCATGTGTATGTGCGTGTCTGTGTGTTATATATGTGTGTCTGCGTGTTATCTATCTATCTATCTATCTATCTATCTATCTATTTATCTATATATAGGCGCAGGAGTGGCTGTGTGGTAAGTAGCTTGCTAATCAACCACATGGTTCCGCGTTCAGTCCCACTGCGTGGCATCTTGGGCAAGTGTCTTCTGCTATAGCCCCGGGCCGACCAATGCCTTGTGAATGGATTTGATAGATGGAAACTGAAAGAAGCCTGTCGTATATATGTATATATATATAAGTGTGTGTGTATATGCTTGTGTGTCTGTGTTTGTCCCCCTAGCATTGCTTGACAACCGATGCTGGTGTGTTTACGTCCCCGTCACTTAGCGGTTCGGCAAAAGAGACCGATAGAATAAGTACTGAGCTTACAAAGAATAAGTCCCGGTGTCGATTTGCTCGACTAAAGGCGGTGCTCTAGCATGGCCGCAGTCAAATGACTGAAACAAGTAAAAGAGTAAAAGAGTAAAAGAGTATATATATATATATATATATATATATATATATATATAAACAGTACTGGGAGAAGAAGAAACGAAACGAAACGGAACGAATCGAATCGAATCGACGCGGAGGCGCTCAGTCATACAATAGTGTAATAAATAAAATATATGCATACATACATACATATATATACGTACCTACATCTAGATGTATATATACATGCATATATATATATATACGTGAGTACAGGACACCACAATTAGACGCAGAACTCAACGTGAACGAAAACGTAAAAACAAGCATGGAACGAACCTTTTTTTTACAAAGAAAAAACAGAGTACTAGACAAACTACACAAGGAAAAATCCCCTTCATCAGCTGTCCCTAGTTCAACTCCAGCGTGTTTCGAAGGTGAGGACAGACCACGACTCGTCGAACTAGCCCTTCCTGCGAAGAAATTAAAGGAAATTACTTCGCAGACGGGTAAAAACAAGGAAAGAACAAAATGTGACACAAACAGGACGTAAAAACGATACAAATAAAATTACAAAATAAAATACAAAAGGATATATATATATATTCAGATGAATATGTTACTTAAGTTGAGGCACCAGAATTTAGTATGGGAATTATCCATACAATTTAAAATAAGGTGATTAAAATTAAAATAAGCAACAAGGATATCCGTGTTGCTTATTTTGATATATTAATATATTAATATATATATATATATATCTTAGCCTGCTCGCTTAGCCAGCGGGCTGGCGTCATCCGAAGGCTAAAACAATGCGATGGCATTGTGACCAGCGGTGTGTAACAACATCTGATGGTCTGGTCTGTCACGTGATCACGTGATATGTATATATATATATATATATATATATATATATATATATATTATATATATATATATATATACCAATAATAAATCTCTAAGCGAGGTATAAACAGTAACTGCTCTGTAATATAAGCGGGACCAGCCATCTGAATATGACTAGGGACAGGGCGGGGTGGTGGGGGTGTTACTGATGCATTTAGCCCCAGGCGACTATAGACGTCACCAGGAGAGCCGACACCATCACGGTGTCCTTGCTAGCCTGTAAAGGGAGATCAGCCTCCCCGAAGATACGGATGCTACACACGAACCGGTTTCGAGGTGGTCGCCTCTCGTCAGCGCATGGCAAGCACCGTTCTTCGTTGAGTTACCGTTCTTCTCCTGGTGACGTCTATAGTCGCCTGGGGCTAAATGCATCAGTAACACCCCCACCACCCCGCCCTGTCCCTAGCCACATTCAGATGGCTGGTCCCGCTTATATTACAGAGCAGTTACTGTTTATACCTCGCTTAGAGATTTATTATTGTTATCGAACAGATTTTCGACGCCAGTGACTGTGTTTACAGTGAAAATCTATATATTCTAGCCTGTAGAGGAAGTCCCTCAACGAAGAAGTAGCCATTTTATAGGGGTTCAGTGAATCAGTTCCCTTCCATCAACAGAGTATCTGAAACACAAAAATTTAATATCTATAAAAACTTTGATAAACAATTATTAAAATAAAATAAATCTGGTTAAAATATCTCAACTGCCTTTGTTATAATTTCTTTATCTCTATCTATCTATCTATCTATCTATCTATCTATCTATCTATCTATCCAATATGCTAAAAATTAAGTTTTTCTATAGGCGTGAGTGTGTGGTTACAAGTTTGCTTCCCAATCGCATGATTTCTGGTGTCGAATCTTCTACTATTTTGAGTAGATTTAGAAGACAGAAACTGAAGAAGCCTGTCGTGTATTTATATATATATATGTAGGGTGTGATGGGTAAATTACCGCCATTTTATATTTTTAATTTCGCGCATGTGCATTGTTTATTTAAAAAATTGTGTCGGCTACACAGTATAGTAGAGTCAGTTGGGCACCGACTGTGAGAAAAACAACACCGTGACGCAATTTACTCTGCCAGAAATTTGGAAACGACATACTGTGTAGCTTGGCATTCACACCGGAAGCTCCAATACCAACATTCCAGAGTGTTTGGGTGTCAATCTGAGGACAGTGCAAAGAATTCGGAAAGAGCTGGATGAGTTTAATGGTGATTACGAGGGTATGGCAGCTTGAAAAACTCACTCTGATCGTTCTGATCAGAAAAAAATAACTCCTGAATTTGTTACTGAGATTCAGGTCATGATTGACCGCACCCTGTATATGCACGGTACGGTAAATATATTGTCGTCTAAATTATGCAAAAATGAAAATAACACTGACATCTCACGTTAACAGATATATTTACTAAAATAACATAAAAATATCTTGAAATACTATAAAGTAAATTTATTCAATAAAATCGCCATTGACTTCAACAACGGTCTCCGGACAACTTCGGAATCCCCTGCAACTCTTCTGGACGGTCTCCTTGTTTAAGTTGGTGAATGCTGCCATAATCCTTGTCTTCACTTCATCTTTGGTGCTACAAGGAGTTTTGTTGGTCTCTTGCTCAACTGCGCCCCACATATAATAATCAAGAGGTTGCAGTCTGGCGAGTTATGTGGCCAGATGTTAGGGGTGATGTGGTCGCCTAAATTGTCTGACAGCCATGACTAGGTTCTGCTTGTGTGGCATGATGCAGAGTCTTGTTGCCAGACATAGGGTCTTCCAGCAGCCACCCTCTTCACCTAGGGCAATACTACCTCCTCCAGGCACTTGCTGTAGGCGTCCGTGTTGATTCCGAGGTCATCGTCGCCGTCATTAGTGATATCTCCAAACATCCTGATGTTGACTGGATGATTGACTTTAATCACTCTCGGTACATGTTTTGGGGACACGGTTTGTATTGGAGTTTCCGGCGCGAATGTCAAGCAGTACAGCATGTCATTCCCAATTTTTTTGGCAGAGTGATTTTCGTGATGGTACTGTTTTTCTCACAGACGGTGCCCAACGGACCCTACTATACTGTGTAGTCGATAAAATCGAAAACAGACAATGCACATGCGCGAAATTAAAAATATAAAATGGTGATAATTTACCCATCGCACACTGTATATACGAAGAGAAAGAAATTGTATAACAGTGCTCAGGTGCACTACAACTAAGAAAAGAATAGAAGGCATAGAAGTTTTGAAGGATGGAGTGTCTCGACTGCCAACGATTGATGCAGGTATTTTATTCCATGCTTCACCAATTCTGAGTGGGATAAAATATTTCCGAAATCATGGGTGCTGTGCTGCGTTTTGATTTTGTAAGCATGTCTACGAGTGTTTGACGTATGGAATTCAAAAAGGTGCGCGAGGTTGTTGGAAAGATGGTGGATGATCTTGTGTGTGTGTGTGTGTGTGTGTGTGTGTGTGTGTGTGTGTGTGTGTGTGTGTGTGTGTGTTTGTGTGTGTGTGTGTGTGAGTATGTGCGTGTGCGTATGAGTGTGTGTGTGTTTGCTCCCTACTATCAGCGAACGAGCTTGATAAAATAAGTACCAGGAAAATAACTACTTGAGTTGATTCGTTCGACTAAAATTCTTCAAGGTACTACTTTTAACGATACATGCAATATTAAGTAAATAATTTACCTATATTAGAATTTATTGCTATTTGCTGTTGTATAAATAAACTTAAAGGAAGAGTTATATTTAATATAGTTGTCTTACAGATGTGACCTAGAAGAAACTTAATATTAGTATTTCAGATTCTCGTATTTTGATGATTTAATATCTTGTCAGCTAGACAACAACAAAAATCCCACTTTTCTTTTATGCTTTAGGTATTACTAATTTAACTGGACTGAGGCCAAGCTGGAGCACCGTCCTTAATGTGAATGGATTTTATTCCACCTTCATTTGCCGGGTTTTTTGTTCCGGCATTGTTTCTGGTGAAGTAGCGAGCTGGACAAAACTGCTCTTTTTGTGTTTTGTACTGTAATGTGGGTTTATCTGGTATCTCAAGATAAAGCATTACTCTAAATATTCTTTGAAAACATCCACATCTACAACGCGCAGACCTCTGAGGATGTCTGGTAGTGTTGAACATTTGTGAACCCTTGAAACCTAAGCTGTTAGCTCTTATAGTACTGGGTCTTTACTCTAAATGCTTAGGATGGGATATTTGATTCTATGCAGCTCGTTGATCTTCCGTAAATAAATCGCTGCATACCTTTCGCATCTTCTGGGTAGGGATTATCGCCTCATTTCTTTTAGACCAGTGGTTTTCAACTGGAGTCCATATGGTCTCTGAGGGACATTTGGGGACCCATACAACAATATAGTAAATTGGGTATCCACAATAGTATTTTAAGGGCCGCTGAATAAATTTTGTTTAAGAGTAAGTATTTGTCTGTATTAGAAGAAATAGCTAGAATCCTTTCTCTGACACTTTACATAGTTTAACCTACGCAAGTCAATGTGTGAAAAGCAAAATAGGTATTTTGAAAGAAGTTTCTACAAAACTAGTTTGTAAACATCGAATGGCTATTGGGATCCACCAGAATAAAATAGTAACCATAGGGGGCCAGAAATTTTTTTTAAAGGTCTACGACCCCTGTTTTAGCCTCTCCTATCAGCTCATGTTGCATCAAGTCAGCCTTCTTTCTGTAGTGATTTCAATCCATCCCTTGCTTTCGATTATCTTTGATGATCCGTCCATGGCTATTAGTCATCCTTGATAGAGTAGATTTATGATCATCTTATGATCTTTCGAGCCCCTTTCAATTTTCTTAGATATAATATAACTAGTACTACACTATAAAATGTGTCACTATTTTTAAAGACGGCAGGGTGTGATTTGAAAGATATCTGGCTGCTATCAGGTCGAGCGATCGCGTAAACACCTCCTTTAAAAAAAAAAAATAGTGTACATAATTTCACAGATGAGTGTATACGCATCTGCTTAATACAACATACTGGTACACACACACACACACACACACACACACACACACACACACACACACATCACATACACATATTATACACACTCACACACATACATTATACACACTCACACACAAGCACACATATATATATATATATCACACACACTCACACGCAGACTCACACACACGTACACGCACACACACCACACGCGCGCACACATATTTAAGACACACTCACATGCACACAAAACACATAGTACACACAATCACACGTAGACACATACACATACATGCACACACACGCGCACACATACACCACACACACACATATTTAATATATACACATGCACGCAAAGCACACAAGTATATATATTATACACATTTACACGCAGATGCATATACACACACACACACAAACACACGCACACACAAGCGCACACACACACACACACACACACACACACACACACACACTTGGTTCGGAAGGTAATTTTCTGTCAGCTTTCCGTCGTCTAGTTGAAGAAATTATTTGTTTCTTTATTTCTCGTAAGGATTGGATCAATCTTCCTTTCCTTCTTTCTCTCCTTCTCTTTCCCAACCCCCTCTCACTCTCTCCGTTTCTTCCTCCTGTCTCTCTCTCTCTCGTTTTATCTCCTTCGTATTTCTCAAATTTACCCCTACTCAGTACTATACATACATACACATATACAAACGTAGACAAAGTCCAGATGTATTTTTACCTCTCTCCTCTCTCCCTTACTCTCTCCCTTACTCTCTCCCTTACTCTCTCCCTCACTGTCTCTCTCTTTCTCTCTCTCTCTCTCTCTCTCTAGTAATAAGGCCTCCCTCCTTCCTACCAGGTATAAAACGGAACGTATCATCAATGCTGACTGACTTTTGTGTAATTCTTGTATGTAATTGGCATAGATCCTATTACCAAACTCAGCCTCGAGCGAAACAGAACAATCAGTAAACTCGCCCGTTACCCTTCCTTATACCATAATCCCCCTCCTTCGCCTCCCCCACATCCTCCTCCTATTCCGTCACCAGTAACAAGACCAGCACCTTTATACACAACAAGCATCATCAACAGCAATGCAAGTACCTACAACTGCTACTACTATCACCATCATTGCTGCTGCTACTACTACTACTACTACTACTACTACTACTACTACTCCTACCCTAAGATTACAACAACTACTACCATCACTATACTACTACTACTACTACTACTACTACTACTACTACTACTACTACTACTACTACTACTACTACTACTACTACTGCTACTACTACTGCTGCTACTACTACTACTGCTACTACTACTATTTTTAAGGTTTGCGGTTTCCTCTCTACTTATCCTTCATTATCTTCTTCAAAAAACAACACTGCCCACTCGTAGTTTCCACTCGTACAAACCAGCTATTAATAATGTAACAGGCTAATAAAGGTGCTGAGCTGGCAGATTCGTTAGCACGCCGGGCGAAATGCTTAACGGTATTTCGTCTGCCGTTACGTTGTGAGTTCAAATTCCGCCGAGGTCGACTTTGCCTTTCCTTTTGGGGTCGATTAAATAAGTACCAGTTACGCACTGAGGTCGATATAATCGACTTAATCCGTTTGCTGCGGACGAGATAGTGAAGATGCCGACGACTGCTCGGTTCAAAGTCTCTCTTGACCAGAAATGACCTGAACTCTTTGCATGAACACCCTCCCTGTACATAACTCCATGTCCCCCTACATGGCCTTGCTTTTTGCTTTTTGAGCCAAAAAATTAACTTAACTTAACTTGTTTGTCCTCTCTGTGTTTAGCCCCTTGTGGGTAGTAAAGAAATAAGTATTTCGTCTGCCGTTACGTTCTGAGTTCAAATTCCACCGCAGTCGACTTTGCCTTTCATCCTTTCGAAATCGATTAAATAAGTACCAGTTACGCACTGGAGTCGATATAATCGGCTTAATCCGTTTGTCTGCCCTTGTTTTTCCTCTCTGTGTTTAGCCCCTTGTGGGTAGTAAAAAAATAGGTATTTCGACTGCCACTACGTTCTGAGTTCAAATTCCACTGAGATCGACTTTGTTGTTCATCTTTTCGGGGTCGATAATATAAATACCAACTGAGCACTCGATATAATGGACTTGCCCTTCCCCTGAAATTTCTGGCATTGTGCCAAAATTTGAAAGCGATACTGTAACGGTGTTCCAACGATTTCTCTTCATGTTTTCTTCCCCTTATTCTTCCTACGCTTGCCTTCCCTGCTCGCCATCTATTCCTAACACCTCTATCCCTTCATCGTCGTCGTCGTCGTTACCATCATCGTTACCACCCACATCAACGGTGTCGTCGTTGCCGTTATCATCATCATAATCATCATCATCATCATCATTATCAGCCGATTGGTAAAGTAAGACTCATTCCCAAACACGTTACAATTCCAGGCACACAAAAACGTTATATCTCCACTCTGTTTCTTATACCGCTGTTATAACGTTTTTTGCTCTTTTAAACTAGCAAACTTCCATACTATATACGCTCCACTTACTCAGATTGCGCTGTTTCTCACTCTCTCGACAGTCGTACTTTTTTTTCTGCTTTATCTGGTCCCACCACATACAATTCTTCGATATTCACTCTTCCTTATAGTTTCAACCCTTTGAATCACATACATACACACACACACACACACACACACACACACACACACACACACACACACACACACACACACACACAATGCCCAGCTTTTCCTTAGAGCAGAGGTCTCCAACCAAGAGACCGCATGGGAAAAAAATTCTAAAGTTTATTTCTATTGTATTTGATTATCGTACTCTGCAAGTTGGTTGGAGTCGATGAAATAAGTAGCAGCTGTGTACTAAGGTCGATGTAATTGACTACTTCCCTCTCCCATCAACATTTCGGACCTTGTACCCATAGTAGGAAGGATTATATATACACGGGGTACACTGTTTAACACAATTTTTGTCCTTGGGTAGCAAATGTTATCTCCTGTTTGCTTACCCGTAGACAGTATGAAATATGGCTAATATTTCCTTCAAACTTTGCTTTATTCAAACCTTAAAGAAACATTCTCAACACATGGTTATGACGCTCCCCAGCTACTCCTGCACGCGAGCAGAGATGCACATATTGTGAACCACTAAGGGACATGTTCAACTGGTTAAGGTCAAACAGTTGACAAGCAAATCTTATAAAATAAGTACCAGTTGAGTACTGGGGTCATTGTAATCTTGACTAAACCTTTCTCCAAAAACTTTGGGCGGGACTTGTGCCAATAGTAGAAAGTTCTTAGTATTATAGAATTTATTAACGCAGACAGACTCTTCCAACAGATATATGGTAGCATTAAGATAAACTATAAGATGCCACTACAAACTGGATAAACGCCAAATTTCCACCGTTCCATGGTGACTAAGAACTTTTTATATACTCAAATTGTATCGTAAATCTGACAAACTTTGATAAGAAAATATTTCAGCTCTGAGGAGATTCTAATTTGGTAAAAAGTTTTATCCCAGACTGCTGTTTATTTTAAGCGCTACCATTAACACATCATATTCACTTATTATAGTGGTTTACCCACACTTTCTAAATGTATATTGTACTCTATTAAAGTACACAGTCCATCAACTACTGGTCTCCTGAGACAGCTGCTCCGACTCACATCTCGTACTTAAAAACACGAAATTACCTTAATATCTTTTATTTGTTAAGGCGGCGAGCTGGTAGAAACGTTAGCACGCCGGGCAAAATGCTTAGTGACATTTCGTCTGTCTTTACGTTCTGAGTTCAAGTTCCGCCGAGGTCGATTTTGCCTTTCATCCTTTCGGGGTCGATAAATTACGTACCAGCTGCTTACTGGGGTCGATCTAACCGACTAGACCCCTCCCCCAAAATTTCGAGCCTTGGGCCTAGAGTAGAAACGAATATCTTCTATTTGTTATTAAATTCAGTCTTTGGAATCTTGAAATGTTTGAGAAAAATAAATAGACTTCAGTACTTATTTATAAAGTCTGGTACTTATTCTACTGGGTAACATTTACCGAACCGCTAAGTTATGGGGACGTAAACCAACACAAGTTGCCAAGCGATGTGGCGGTTGAGATACAATATACACACATATGCATATATATATATATTATATATATATATATATATATATATGTATGTATGTATGTATATAGATGGATAGATAGATGGATAAGAAAAGAAATGGAGTAGCCCTTAACAATTAGAAGTTGATCATTGGTATTAAACGGTCATAGTTTAATTGTAGTTCAAGAACATTTACAGCTGTTTCAGTTTGTTATTTCGAAGTAAATTTCATTTATCTCGTTCCATTTAACAAACATCGTTAGAATGATTTAGAGACTATGGAAGGAATATAGATAGGAGAAAAAGGGAAAGGAAAAGGAAAAGGAAAAAATGAAAAATTTCGTTAAGTCTTTAGGCTTACATTTTTGCGACTTTTGGGGGTTCCATGTGTGTGTATGTTTCTTCAATTAGATGAATGGAACAATAAATGGGGAAATGACTAGTTTACAGGCGGTGTTACCCGAAGGAGTTATACCTGGTAGTAATATCCGATGTTGTTAATTGTAATATACAACGCTATTTGTGACCCTATGAATACAAATAATGCCTTTGTTAAAACTTAAGGATGCTTTTAAAAAGTTAGTGCGATGTAATGTATAAATTTGGGTTACGTAAAAGGTATAATAATAAATATATAAATAAAAAATAACATGTTATGTGCGGCGCGGGCTATCTACTCGTTAATATAATTAAAAGCCAATACAGTCGGCTAGGATAAGCCAAATCGCTCGATTAGTCACGTTTGTGTTAGTGGCCGCCCTAGGAATTGGTATATTAGTCAGCGATCTAATTTTAAAATGAATATATTATAAAGAATTATATGTCCTGGTGTACATGGTAGATTTAAGATAGATAATTCAGTTAATCGGGGTAATTCAATTTAATTTAATTGTGATGTGATGTAAATTATGCTCTGTGGTAAGGGGAGGGTTAGGGAGAGTAATCAGATGTTAGGCAGGTTAGCTAATAACCTGTAATGTAGGTATTAGCGGTATATAAAGAATAAGAATTGTTCTTTATGTAAACGTATTTATTTCCCGTCTCGTTTATTAAGTAATTCTGATTTGGCCATTAAAATGAAGAACTTCTCATTTATGCATAAATTACAGCGATTATTTTTAACATTATATGAAGATATTTTGGCTAGGATACGCCATTCTAATCTATAATTAATGTCATTGTCTTTCAGTCCCCAGATGCAACTACATAATCTGGTAGAGTTAGCCTTATTTCTATTTCTGAAACATGAGTGATGGGAATTATAGCTAAGTTTCATTTCATTTTTAGTTGTTCCTATATAAGTTTTCTTGTAATTATTGGAGAATACATCACATTGATAGATTATGTTTTTAGCTTTACATATATTCAAGAATTCACAAGAATTTTATCTCTGCTACCACATAGATTAGTAAGATTATCTGTGCCTATGATATGGGGGGGGGGGGATTATCATTTATAAGGTGGTTGTCCGAATTTTTAGAGGGTGCGTTATTTGGGGGATCACTTATATCAATCGATTGGTTGTTGTGCTCTTTATTGTTATTCTTTCTAGTTTCATAGAAGGCGTCTAGCTATTTATTTTTGATATAGGCTATAATAGTAGCTACGTTGCTAGTTAGGTTGTGGCCTACTCTAATTTTATTGCTAAAGATTTCTGGGTATTTTGTATTCATATTGAAGTGCTTACGTATA